>NW_007252322.1:297837-378571 GCF_000164805.1 Carlito syrichta
ATATATAACCTATGTCCTGTAGTATATTGAGGGCAGAGCTGCATATTTTTTTCAATTATAAGATGTTCTATTTTAACATTTTTCTTTGTATGTTATTACTTAAATTCTGCTTTCTCTAGAATTCACTTTCTATTTGTTTCTAAATGCTTCAGCATTTGATGTGCATGGTTTTTACAAAAGAACACATCATTTATCCTAGCCATGACTCAAAAATTGTGTTTTTATTCAAATGTTTCTCAGCATACAGAGAGGATGAAATCAGTTTGGACCCTCTCTCCTAACACTGCCGACTCACTCAGAATGATATTTCTTTTTTCAGAAGCAAAAATAAAAAAGCTGAAGTTACGTGATCACATGATGTAGGTATACAAACTTCCGTCTACGCAAAACCTACAAAAGAGGTCTTTGTGAGAAAGAGCTTGCCAAAATTACACAACAAACAAGAGTTTAAAATTACTACTTCAATCATTATTGAACATAGCACTCATCCAAAAGTTCTTGTGCCAAAATTACAAGCATCTATATTGTTCCCCTCTCTATTTGAGAGTTTATTTTCTTAAAGGTATAATTTACCAATTGTAAATATGTTGACATATCTGCTTCTACATTATCCTAAAAACAAAGAATATTCTCTCAAATCACAAGAGCATAGTTATCAAAATCAGAATATTTAATTTAAAATGAAATAATAATATTTGATATATAGTTTGTATTTAAATTTTATCAATTACCTAATAATTGTAGTCTCTTATTCATACTACAGGTTAAATCCAGGGCAACACATTGAATTTAACTGCTAAATCTCTTTTCCTTCCTTTTGCATAAATAGTATTAAATTTTATAATAGTAAATTTTTTTAAATATAGAAAACTATAACATATCCCCGTTTCTCTCTCTCTCTCTCTCTCTCTCTCTCTCTCTCTCTCTCTCTCTCTCTCTTTCACTTTCTTTCTCTCTCTGGCTCTGTTTAAGTATATAATTTTATTGCGATATCTGCAGTTACTATGAAAAACTAAATTTCTTAGTAGAGTTTGCAGGGTTTTTTGTTTGTTTCTTTTTTTAACTTATACTGGTGAGATGTATTTTCAAGGGAAAGGTTTTTTATGTACACATACAAATTCTTTGGTATAAACATTTTACATATTTATGTTTTAAAGTGTTCACTTATTTTAAATTTCTACTATATTTTTAGTTATAAACTTTTTTTATCTCTACAATTATTTTTTATCTTTCCTTGACATATTTTGTGAGCCACTTGTTTATATGATCATTTTTTCACATAACTGTATTTGAATTTTGCTGGTTACTATCATATCATTTATTTGATTGCATTAAAATTTACTCTTTATTATTTTCTTTTCTCCTTTTTTTAGATTTCCTCTGTGAATCTTTTCCTATCTTCTTAAGTATATTATCTCATTAATGTTGACTTTTTCTTCTTTTCCAATATAAACCCTTTAGGATATATAGTTGAAAGATACGCCATTTTATTTGTATACCACAAATTTTGATAGGTAGTGTTTATTTTTTAGTTTATTAATTTTTTTACAGCACGGTCCCACTCTGTTGCCCAGATTGGCATAGTCACATGATTATGAGTCACTGCAGCCTTGACCTCCTGGCCTTAAAACATCCTCTTGCCTCAGCCTCCCAAGTAGCTTAGACTACAGGCCTGAACCACCAGACCAGCTAATTATTATTATTGTTTTTGTAGAGGCAGGGCCTCTCTATGTTGTGCAAGCTGGTATTGAACTCCTGGTCACAAGCAATCCTCCCAACTCTGCCTCCCAAAGTGCCAACTTCACAGGCATGAACAACTATGCTTGGCTTAGTTTATTTTCAAATTTACATTTTCTCTAACACAACCACGGCTTCTTTGACTCATATATTCTTAATTTCACAGACACACTAATAATAATGTCTGAAAAATATCTGGGTACCCCATGACCCAGTCGAATTGAACATAAAATTAACTATCACAAGTCCGCCCATCAACTTCCACCTTTCTTAGTCCATTTGTGCTTCTATGGCAAACAAACAACAAAACAGTCTGGGTAATTTATAAAAAACAGAAATGTATTTCTTACAGTTCTGGAAATTGGGAAGTCCAAGATTAAGGTACCAGCAGATTCAGTTTCTGGTGAAAGCCTGTTCGTCCTAGATGGTGCCATCTATTTGACATCACATAGCAGAAGGGAGAAGATGACAAAAACGGTCCAACTAGTTCTCTCTAGATATTTTACAAGGTTCCTAATCTCATTCATGCCCTCATGACTTAATCACCTCCTGAGGTCCCCTCTCTTAATACTTTCACACTGACAATTCAAATTTAACACATGTAACTTGGGGGCTATTCATACCATAGCAGCATCCATACTCATTTATTTAAGTGATACATAATCTCTAAATAAAGACAATAATGGTATAATTCTGCCTCTACTATGGTACAGCTAACCTGTCTACAGTCTAAAACATACTAATCCCTTTCACCAGAAAAATAAGTAAAATATTTGAGTGATATTTACTTTTCTCCTTGATATCTCATAACTTAAATATTGTAGCATGAATTTAACAATACTTAAATACAATGATATAAAGTTGGTATTATTATGTTACATAATAAGGGAATGAGAGAAAGAAAAGACATATTATGACATAAGTGTCATAGTACATCTTAAAGACATATATAAAATACTTGAGACAATTACAGTGATAGCTGATATTTACACTACATTATTTAACTAGCCATTCTGTTTGACCTTCACCTTTAGCAAGCACCTCATCTGTTCATGGTTCTTTTATTGGTTACATTACCCAACAAGTTGGGTAACAGTTGGACTAATAGTAATCTTACCTGGACTGGATTGTTTTTCATAGATCTTAATAAAAGGACATGGTAATACTTAAAGATAACCTCTGGAATCTACTGTATTACAGACATTCTTTCTTACCTTCATTGTGGAGCAATTTCCTTTGGTGTCCAGGGTCATTCCACCCAGCCACTTCATGTGATATATCTGTGCCTTCAAGGTTTTCCACTTCACACATATAGTCCTTTCATTTGATGTAGTGCTACTGTGTACACCCAACTTTATGGCCTGGTAGATAAGATAACACCTAATTCATGATTGGCAGTTCAAGTCCTATGTTATCTGCTGTCCCATGGACATGTATTCAGTCTTTACTAAGGTCCAGTAACAGGTCGAGAGCTGTTTTTCAAATGAAGAATAGTTATATGCAGAGGATGGCAGAGCTTTGTCTCGAACTTTTAAGGGTCTGTGCTGCAATCTATCTACAGAGGCTTGCCAAAGGCTCTAACCAGCATTCTTGTATGGTGATGTTTGGTTGAAATGTCATTGACCGCCACTGGATCTGCTGAATCAGATGATCCAAGGAGCATATCGGTTTACACAGCAGCCTGGAACTGTGGCAGAACATTCTTCTATTCTGGGTCTCACTAAAAGCTAATATATTTTCTTGGTCCCGTTTTGGTAAATGGACTGAAGTAGTACACACAAAAAAGTAATATTTGCCTCCACAATCCAGAGGTCCATTTATTCTTCACTTTAGCAGAGTATCACGACATGCTCCGTACAACAATTTATTCTTCACTTTAGCAGAGTATCACGATATGCTCCATACCTCTGAACTTCTAGAAATTCCACGGAGGCAGAAGGTCCCTAAATTTTTGTCAGATTTCCCACTCTCTCTCCAACACACAAATGCTTTGCCAATAAGTTTTTGATGGTTGCTACTTCTTGCCCACAAGGTCCAATCAACAAAATGCCATTGATGTAACAGATCCCTGTGGTATCCTGTGAGAGGAAAAAGCAATCTAGGTACCTGTGAGTCAAATCAGAACTGATATACCCTGAGATAGGGCAGTGAAGGTGTATTGCTGGCCTTGTCAGTTGAATGCAAACTGATTCCAGTAATCTGTACTAACAGATATAAAGAAAAAAAGCATTTGCCAGATTCAAGGACTGCATTCCAGGTGCCAGGGAATGTATCCATTTTCTCAAGAAATAAAATTACATTTTTACAGAAGCTGAAATTGGAGTTGCCACTCAGTTAAAATGATAGATATCCAATGTCATTCTATAACATCCCTTGGTCTTCTGCACAGATAGACAAGTTGGATGAGGATGTGGTGGGAATCACCTGCTCTTTCAACTCCTCAGTGATATAATTCATCTCTACAGTTCCTCCAATAATGTGGTATTTCCTTTAGTTTATTATTTTTCTAGGTAAATGTAGTTCTAGGAGCTTGACGCTTTCCATTTATAATTGCACTTATTACACAGGTCAGGGAATCAAGGTAGGGATTCTGTCAGCTGGTGGGCATATCTATTGCAATTATGTATGCTGAACCTGAGGAAATAGTCACAGGAAGGGTTGCGGGCCCACTGGATCTGTTGTGAGATGGAACTGAGTTTAAACTACATTTACTGCCTGACCTCTATAAGCTCCTGCTCTGACTGACTGATAGACCACAGAGCACTTGGGGGCTCCAAGATTAGCGTTCGTTTATAACCATTGTCTAGTAGATCCTGAACAATCTGATTGTTTTTATTCCCCAATGCAGTTATTCTAGTAGAAATCATGGTTCCCTTTGAGAAATGTTAGGGAAAAGATTAATAGCATACATCGCTGGCAGTGTCCTGGAGTCTTTGCTCAAGGGGACCTGACCTTCCCTTCATCCAAAGGCTTCTGAATCCGAACTGGCTCAAGTCTAGGTATTGATTAAGCAGCCATAACTCTCTATTTTTATGATTCAGGCTAGACATCTGTTCATTTGACCTATAGCTTTCTGCTTGTACAGATCACGCAAGAATTTAGTAGGCTTGCTATCTATTTTACTCTTAGAAACACCACGATTAACTAGCCAATGCCATAGGTCAATGTGAGTCAGACTAATTTGCTTGATGCTTTAACTCTGCTGTCCATCATGGTAGCCACATATAGCTTACTTATGGCAGTAGAGGGCTGCCACTTGGTCTCTGCCATTCTGGAATCCAATTACTCCATAGCATTTAAGTTTCCCAGTTCAGTAGCTGTGGTCCCCACTGTAAGGTCTGCCCTACAGAGCAGAGCAATCCCAGAGCTCTTCCGGGATGCTGCCTTCTCCTCACACATTTGCCTTAAGTCACAAAGTCACTCAAACATTCAAATCTCCCCTAAGTCCTTTGAATCCCTTCCTTTACATTAAATCAAGGGAGGTTCTGCATTTCCAACTCACTTACTATGCATCACACTTTGGTCTTAACTAACGACCCTCCTAAAATTGTATTAAAGCAATTTCTAATTCCCCGAGTTGCATCACTAAAGGTAATCCAATGGCTTAGTTCGTCCATATCAATAAATTGGCCTGATCCAACTTTATGTTCTGCCCACCATTATCCATTTATTTAACCTTTATTTTCACACATATTACCTAGACTTCCATCTGTGAAAATTAGAAGACTCAAGTAGTTGTTGCTGTTTTGTTTTGTTTTGTTTTGTAGTGCAGTTCACCTTCTCGTGGACACATCCGTTAGCTTAACTTGAGGGGCCTGCTGGGACTTAAATTTGGTAATAGTCTAAAAGTAGAGAGGAGTGGCTGGGTGGGTCTTGAGAAGACTCAGCATTACCTTGCATGCTGCCTCAGAGGAAGCCATTCCGGTTTCCTCAGGCAGTGCAGGGTGAATTTAACTCTTCAGCGTGGAGTGCAGGGGCGGATCCCGCTGGGTGCGGAGACACAGCTCGCAGTGGGAAAGAAGACTTATTAGAGTGTAGGAACTCCATGTCCTGGGCTTCATCAGGGTCTTCTCATAAATCCTCCTTTCAATTTGTGATACTCCATTCTTTGCCAGCCTTCTCACTTTAGCAATGGACACACTAACAAGACTGAGAGCTAAAATTGCATAATAACTCAACCAGTCACGTGGTGAGATTGTGTATTTGATGTTCACAAATCTTGGCTTGCTTGTGACTACATGAGATAAAGGTGTCCTTTAGGGAACACAGAGAAGCTTTTATAATTATCATGTAAATAAAGTTTTAATTCAAATTAATAACATTAGACCATTTATAGTCATTTCATATTGACATCATTAGATTATTTCTGTCATTTCTATCTAGATTGTCTCTATTATTATTTTGCCTTTTTGTATCATTAAAAAAATTATCTTATCTTTTGTATTTATTAAGGTAAATTTCTTTCTTATCACATTTTCTGTTAATGATTCAAAAGTGAAACATTTTCTGATTTATCCTGAAAAATTTAGCCTGCATTGTTAAATTTCTTAAAATTAATTAAACTCTTAAACTATCTTAAATATACAGATCTTAAAAATAACTGTTATTGTCCATATTTTACATATAAAGAAGCTGAGGCTTGTAAGGTTTACCAACTTACACACAATTTATACACACAGTAGTAGAGTTGGAGACAAAGACTTTCCAATTCTAAAGCACAGATTTTCTTCCAAAGTGTGAGTGTGTGGCTTTTTGTTTGCTTTAATTCCCAGGCATTAGACTCAAATTGTACTTTCAAAACTAATGCTGGAGATAATAATTGCCTCAACTAAATTACAGTTTGGTTTAGTAATCAATTGAATAATGTATAATGAAAACGTATAAAATTTAAGATATATGATATCATATCATTAAATTATCAATGTTGCATTTTTGTGAATCTTTTGGTAATCTTTCTAAACATTGAGGCTTGTACTTGAATTTAGTGGGAGAAAACTACTTTTATACACTCTCCTGAGGATGTCCAAGAACCCCCTCCATGGTAGTTCTAATTGAAATGCAAAGCACCCATATAGTCATGACAGAATATTGCTTTATAATACTGCATATAAATCATCGTGGTACTCACTGAATAATAGCCACCAAAAGCAAAAGTTCAAAAGTGACTTTCATTGTCTTTGTCCTTTATTAGACAAAGCCACACCTCATAAAGGACCAGACTTGCTCGTAATTAATTTGCTTGACCCAGATGGTGAAATTTAAATGTAATTGCAATATCAGCCTAAACTACCCCATGCTGCTGTGGGCGACTCACATGTGCTGTACTATACACAATTAACAAGAATAAAGCAATATTGAGCTCAAATATTTTCCAAAGAAATAAGCACATGGGGCACAATTTGGATCTGGATTCACAGAGAGTGTTCATTAGAAACACTGAACAATTTGCACAAGTAAGGATTTCGGAACCGAGCCCGTGAAGTTCCATGTTACTATGGCAATAACTTTGCCACTAATCATAACCAATGCATGTCTGACCTACAGTATTTAATTACACTCACCTAATTCAAAAGGAGGTAATCAAGATTTAACAGTTAATTTTTGTCAAACACTTTCAATGTACAATTACAGTGTAAGATTCAATTATTAGTATATTTTTTCTCAGTGCTCCTTAAAAATGCCTGTGTGACAAAAGTTCATATATCCCAAGGAATCACTTAAAATGTGGTGTCTTTGATACTATTGCTTTTTTGGTCTCCCTTTGAAGCAGGTCTCTTCAAAAGAAGAGTTCTGTATTTTCTTGCCCTTTAACTTAATTCAACTTTGAACGCAGACATTTTTTTCCTGTTTTTCTTTATTAGAAGAAAGATAGGAATACACTTTTGAAAAATATGGTAGTTTAGTCCATTTTTAAAGAACAAAATAGGAAATGCAAAACTTTCATTATTAAACATAAGTTTATACTGACTCTATAAGTATGGGCCTGTATTCCTGGACAAAGAAAATTATCTTAGTAAATTACTGGTGACAATAAGTCCTATATTTTAAAAAATAATGTGTTTGTAATTTAAATGAAATGGCAATTTTACTGCTTAATAGGAATGAATGTAAAGAAAAACTTTAGCAAAGTCTGGCAATTGATTAAGCTGTATAAGGTTTAATGTACTAATATTTGTTCTTGAAACCTGAATGCAGTCACCTGTCATCTTCTGAACATATGTTTATGTTTATCTAAATTAACAATGATATTAAAAATTGTCCTCATTGTTGCTAAACATCAAAAAAAAAAAAAAGAAAGAAAGAGAATTGTTGTTATTAACATGGCCAACTAGAATTGTCTGGTACTGATCGCCGACACCCCCCCAAAAGGGACCAAAACAATAAATAAACAAATGCAGCTCAACTGGATTAACTGAAGAAGTTTGCTGCAGAGCCCCCAGGAAGCAGCAAAATTTCTGTGGGTCATGGAAGCCCAGGTTTGTTTCACTGAGAAAGAAGTGAGTCAGCCTGCCTCTGCCACCCTCTTCTCTCCTGCTGGAATAGACTTAGAGTTCAGAGAAACTTTCGGTATGAGGAAAAGGTAAGGTAAATATTCTCCAGCATTCTGCATTGACTTCACAAATGTCAGACAGTCTTGCTACAGGAAATGCCTAGTTCTCACAGGCTCTATCTACCTCCAGTTTGGGAAATGGTCAGGAGTTCATGCAGCTGCATTGCCCAGAGTAAGAGCCTGCCATGAGCAAACACACCTCTACAACCTAAGCTGCTATATAGCATAGTGCCATCTGGAAACTAAACCCACTGCCTGAGTATGTTCTGCCCTGGGGTCCGGCAGTGTTGCAGGTGTTTTGAGCTCCACTGTCAGCTTCAACCAGCAACCTCGGGTTCTTGTCCCATGACCAAGAAGATTAAGGAATGAGGATACCAAAAAGGATGAGTGAAAAAGGAGTTTATTAAGCAACAAAGCTCTCTAGAAACAGAGAGGGGCCCCGAAATGGCTTATCCGTTGCTAGGAGGGTTTTGTTGTGGTTTTTATCTTATCTTTTCTGGAGGCGTTTCTCTCATTTACATCTCATCTGCCCCTTACTTCCTGAGACCCAAATCTTACAGGGCATGCGGGTCCTTGACCAAAGTTACTCCATCTTGAATATTACCCATAAGTACCATAGAAAACCCCACTGGTGGGGTGGGGGGAACCACAATGCAAATAATGTTATAATAAGCTAAGGTCAAGCTAGGACATCTAGTTCAGATACTGCGCCTGCCTCTAAGTAGCAAAAAGTCCCTCCTAGCAAAACATCCTGGATTGAAAGGATGTTCTTAACCACACTAGCCACGCTTCCAGCCCACAATTTTGTAACAGGGGTGGTACAGGGGGCATTCCCGCAGGTGTGAAGTCTTCTTGAGACCCTCCCTCTCTGTCTGCCTAACCAGCTTCTGGAGATTTCCTCTCTCAGTAGCAGCTGCTTCTCTTTTGCCCGAGTTTCCACTATGATTCTACCATGTTCACACGGGTCCCCTGCTGCCCAAAACTCACGCTTCCTGGAACCTAGGCCAGAGAGAACAGCTGAGACCTGAGTTCAAACCCATGTGGTGTGTCCCTGCCCCAGAAAGCAGGCAGACCTGCACAAGTCACCAAAGAGCCCGTCCGCTTGCTGAGTTTGCACAACAGACAGCTAGGTCAGCAGTGATCCCGCCTCCGTGGACAGATTGCCACAGAGCTGTCTGGTCACACTGTGTCCTTTCTTAGTCAGACAGCCATTGAGCGGTGAAGCAGCCTCCTCAGAGATCACTGCAGAACTGCCTGGCACAATCACACTCATGCAGGCCTGCACCTGGTACTACATCCAGTTCAGGGTCAGCCTTGCCCTCTCAGAGAGATTGCCAAGCAACTGCCTGATTGGCTGTGCCAGCATACATCCGAGTTAGTCCTACAGCCGACTCAACTGTGCTCCCTGCACCCTAGAGAGCCTTACACACAGTCTGTTGGTTTTCTCTGCCTATACACACCTGGCTCAACCACTGGTCTGTTGCTCCCACCTTAGCAAAACGATTTCACTGCTGTCAAAAACTTCTACAGCCTAGACCACTGAGGCAATCACAGACATAACTGACCAGGATTAAAGCTGAAGAAACTGTGTGAAAACCACACTACTGTGTCTACCCGAACCAAAGCCAATGCCCCTTAGTCCTCATATCCAATTAACATCTTAAGACCCATCTACAAAATAAAGTCTCTGCCTGCAAAAGCTACTCCATAACACTGGAAAAAAGCAACTCTTCCACTAGATTCACATATATCAACATAGAAACAAACAAACAACAAACACAAAATAGCAAGGAAGCATGACACCAACAAAAAATATAGTAACTTTCCAGTTAAATACCTCAAAGAAAATTTCTGTAAAGGAATTCAAAATAATGATATTAAGAAAACTCAGTGAGATACAAGAGAAGACAAACAAATAATTCAATAAAATCAGAAAAAAATCCATAATCTGAATGAAAAATTCAGCAGCAATAGATATTGAAAAAAAAAAGAATCTTGAAGTTGAAGAATTTAATTAATAATAAAATAAAAAATATAATTGAGAACTTCAACAACAGAATAGATCAACCAAAATAAAGAATTTCTGTACTGGATCACAAGATGTTTGAAATAGCACAGTCAGAAAAAAGAAAAAGAGAAAGAATGGAAAGGATGAAGAAAGCCCTGCAGGACTTAGAGGACATCACTAAATTAAGAAAAAAAAATTCAGATCTTAGTGTGGCAGGTTTTTCACAGACTACCAGGATACCGAAGCTTCTTTGCTAGGAAGCAGTGCTTATTCACACAGCGGAGGATTGACTTGTATACTTTTTGTTTACATTTTAGTCTCTTTGTCCCCTTATAAAGCGACATATTGGCAACATACATTTTGATTGGATATTTCATAGCTCAAGGTTGCAGCAGGGTTACACGTGCGCACTGTGACCTACACCATGTTCCTTTCTCGCTAACACATTTTTTTCTATTCTGGGGAGGCCTTTATCTCTTTGTTTTAGAGGAGACCCTTCCTCATTAGCAGTGCCAGAGAAGTAAAACATGGAGAAAGACACAGAAAACCTATTTAATGGAATAGCTAAAACTTTCTCAAACATTTAAGTTCACTAATGCAAAAACAGCCTCTCTGAATCAAATTATAATTAAATTGTCAAAAGTCAAACAAAATAAGAGAAGTATAAAAGCTGCAAAGAAAAGTGTCAAGTCTCACAGAAAGAAATCCCATTAGTCTACTTGCAGGTTTTCTAGTAGAGACTTTGCAGTCCAAAAGAGAATAGGATAATATATTGACAGTGCTGAAAGAAAAAAAAAATCTGTCACTCAAGAATACTATATCAAACAAACTATTTTTCAGAATGATGACCTTTCTAGGCATACAAAAACTGAAGGAATTCATTGCCACTAGACTGGCCTTACAAGAAGTGCTTAAAGGAGTGCTATAACTAGAAACAAAATGAATGATAAGTATTATCATGAAAAGGCATGAAAGCATAAATCTCCAGTAGTGACAAATCCATTAATCAAATTTAGAATATCCCAGTGATGTACTAGTGCTTTGTGAATATTTCAGTTCTCTAGTATGAAAGGTTAAAGTCAAATGTCAAAAACAACAACAGCTACATTTAGGTTTTAAAGAGCACACAATAGATTAAAAAAAAATAAGGTAACGAAAACATAAATCGTGGGAAAAAAGTATACAGTATCTTTATGTGTCCAAAGTTATGCAGCTATTAGTTAAAAATCGTCTGTTGTAACTATGACTCTTTTTGTTAGTCCCATGGTAACAACAACAACAACAACAATTCTGCAGATGCACAAACAAGAAAGAGAAAAGAAACAAAATTTAGCACCACAGGATTCTACCGAACCATAAAAGTAAACAAGAGAGGAAGAAAGGAACAAATGATCTCCAAAACAAACAGAGCACAACTAGGTCAAGAATAACTTCTTACCTAGTAATAAAAACCTGGAATGTAAATGAATTAAAGTATCTAATTATAATATATAATAGAGCGGCTGAATGGATAATGGAAAATGGCCCGTCTGTATGCTGCCTACAAGAGACTCACCTCACCATTAAAGGAAAACAGACTAAAAGTGAAGGAATGGAAAAATATACTTCAGGCAAATAAAAACCAAAAGCAAGTAGGAGTAACCATACCTATATCCTATAAAATAGACCTTAAACTGGACTAAAAAATGTGGTACATATACACAATAGGATATTACGCAGCCATAAAAAGAGAACAAAATCATGAATTTCGCAGCAACCTGGATGGAATTGGAGTCTATAATACTGAGTGATCGCTCACAGAAACAAAGATCTGAGTATCACATGTTCTCACTCATAAAGGGACCTTGAACAACTATTGTAATACTATAAGGAAAGGATTGACAGTGGTGGGAAACTACGTGGGGGTCAGGGAGGAGAAGGGAGGTGGGATTAACGGTAGTCAATATCTGTCTAGGGACAGGGGGGACACCCCTTATCAACAAGGGTGCCTGAACGATGCATATTTGTATACCTAACCCTTAACTGTACCCCACAATTTTAAAATAAAAAATATGTTTTAAAAAATAGACCTTAAGTCAAAAATAGTAAAAAGAAATGAAGAAAGTAATTATATAGTGAAAAAGGGATCAATTCAATGAGAGGATATCGCAAGTATAAATATAATACACACCCAACAGTGAGGTATTCGAATATATAAGACAAATATTATTAGACCTAGATGGAGAGAGAGATACAAATCCATAACCATTTTGTGTTGTTATGAAAGAATACCTATGGCTGAGTATTTTATAAAGAAAGAAGGTTTACTTGGCTTATAATTCCAGTGGTTGAAAAGTTCAAGCATAGGGCAAGCTCGGTGGCTCAGCCTGTGATCCCAGTACTTTGAAAGGCAGAGGCGAGTGGACTTGTTTGAGCCCGTGGGTTCGAGTCAGCCTGGGCAACTTGGCCAGCCCTCGTCTCTACAATAAATAAATAAAAAATTAGCCGGGCATGGTAGTGTGTGCCTGTACTTCCAGCTACTTGGAAGGCTGAGACGGAAGGATCACCAGAGCCCAGTAGGACAAGGCTGCGGTGGCCAGGAGCGTGTCACACTGCCCTCCAGCCTGGGTGATGGAGTGAGACTTCAACCCAAAAAATAAAATAAAATGAAAAACTTCAAGAATGAGGATCTGCATCTGGTGAGGGTTTCATGGTAGAAGGCAGAATGGGAACTGTTATATGCAGGGAGAAACAGAGAAAGTTTGCAGGTAGCAGGCTCTTTTTAACTGCCAACCTGCATGGTAATAAATCGAGTAAGAACTCTCTCTTCCCTAGGAGTGATCATTAGTCTATTCATGGGAAATCCATCCCTAGGGCCAAAATACAGCCCATCAGTTCACACCACTAAAACTGGAAATCACATTCCAACGTGAGGTTTTGAGGGGACAATGTACAGCCATAGTGGCCATTAATAGACATTTCTCAAAAGAAGACATACAAATAAATAGCCACAAATATATGAAAACGTGTGAAAATATCCCTAATCATCAGGGAAATGCAAATCAAAACCACAATTATGTATGATTTTACTGCAGTTAGAATGAGGATTATCAAAATGACAAAACAAATGTTAGTAAGCACGTTGAGAAAGGGAACCGTTGAACACTTTTATGGAATTGTAGTCTAGTACATTTATTATGGAAAACAGTGTAGAGGTTCCCAGAAAACTTAAAAATAGAAAACCCTGTCATCCACCAATCCCACTACTGAATATATGTTCAAAGAAAATAAAATTGTTATGTAAAAGATACACTTGCATGTCAATGTTTATTGTAGCACTATTTACAATAGCCAAGATACAAAATCAAAATGTGCGACTTTGCAAATACAGATGAATAGGTAAAGAAGAAAGTGTGAGATCTGCGTTATGCAGAATAATATTTGACAATAAAAAATAATACAATTTTATCATTTGCAGCAACATGGATGAATTCAGAGGACAAATGAATTAAGCATGTTGAGTAAAATAATCCAAACACAGAAGGACAAATACCATGATCACACTCATATGCAAAGTCTAGAATATAAACAATCAAGCTGGGCACGATGACTCACGCCTGTAATCCTAGCACTTTGGGGGGTAGAGGCAGGAGAATTGCCTGAAGCCAGGAGTTCAAGAAGAGCATGGACAATATGGCCAGATTTTATCTCTACAATAAATCAAAAAATTAGCCAGCCATGGTGCCACATGACTGTAGTTCCAGCTACTTGGAAGGCTAATGCAGAAGGATAGCCTGAGCCCAGCAGATCAAGGTTGCGATGGCTGTGAGCATGCCACGGTTCACCAGCCTGAGTGACAGAGTAAGACTCTGACTCAAAAAGTAAAAAAATAAAACGAAAGGAAAAGAAAAGCTTATATGCTGGGTGCAGAGACTCATGCCTATAATCCTAACACCATGAGAGGCAGAGGCGAGAGGATTGCCTGAGCCCAGGGGTTTGAGACCAGCCTGGGCAACTAGGCAAGACCTCATCTCTACAATAAATCACAAAAATTTAGCCAGGTGTGGTGGCACAAGCCTGTAGTTCCAGCTGCTTAGAAGGCTGAGGCGGAAAGATCTCCTGAGCCCAGCAGGCCGAGGCTGCAGTGGCGGTGAGCATGCCACCACGCTCCAGCCTGGGTGACAGAGTGAGATTCTGACTATAAATAAATAAATAGATAAATAGATAAATAAGTACATAAGTAAATAAATAAAAATCAAAGTTTCTATCATAGAAAAATGGAGTAGAACAGTGGTTAACAGAGACTGGGGAGGGGAAGATGAGGAGAACTTGGTCACCAGGTGCAGTTTTAACTAGATATGAGAAAGAAGTTCTGGTGTTCTATTTTACAATAGGGTGACTATGGTTAATAGTTCAGCCTTGTATATTACAAAATAGCTAGAAGAGAGGCTTTGGAATGTTCTCACTGGGAAGTGAAGGCATGAAGTAATGGATACGCTAACTACCCCCATTGGATCATGAGAATTTATTATACGTTGTATACATATACATATATACAGTCTATATATGCATATCAAATCATACTATATATGTACAATTACAATGTATTAATTAAGTATAAGTAAATAAAAATATTTTAAGAAAGAATAAATGACAAATCAGTAGCAGTTGTCAATGTTGTAGCCAGAAATTCAGAATACATATCATAGGTAATCTATAGAAGGCAAAGATATCCAATCATCCTAAAAGATGGACAGAATATGAGTCAGGCTATCTCTCAAATTAGCTCTATGTTCAGCCAATATAAAGCCTTTGGGGAAGTCACTTTGGATCAGTTCGTAGAATTGTGCCATGAGTTTCATCTTAGAGGTGCTCAATTGTACCTTCTAGTTCTAAATCCATGGGTTGCGGCTAAAGATATGGGGAAGAAAGAGGAAAAACCCAGATATGGAAAGACAGGCCATTAACAAAGGTCAAGTATAAACTGACAATTACACCTGATCATGTGCCTGAAATACCAGATTATCCGTAATTGTGACTGTGAAGGTATTTTCATTGTTGCAGAGTCTGAGCTTGCTACTGCTGACGGTGGTCTAGACCCGGTGAGATGCAAGACCCATTTTAGCGGTGTAAAAAGAGTCAGTTTGTGGGAGTGTAAACTAGTACAGCCTCTGTGGAAAACAGTGCGGCAATTTCTAAAAGATCTAAAAATCGACCTTCTATACGACCCCACGATCCCCCTTTTGGAAATATACCCCGAGGAACTCAAATCGCTCTATGAAAAAGATACTTGCACACGCGTGTTTATCGCAGCACTATTCACAATAGCAAAAACACAGAACCAGCCGTGCTGCCCTTTGAAAGTGGACTGGATTAAAAAAATGTGGAACATATGCATGATGGAATATTACGCAGTCATAATTAAGGACATAATTATGAACTTTGCAGCAACTTGGATGGATTTAGAGTCTGCAATAGTCAGTGATCTACCACAGAAACAAAGAACTGAGTAGTACCACATGTTCTCATTCATAAGCGAACCCTGAACAATTATCATAATTCTACAAGAAAGGGATTGGCAGTAGTGGGAAACTGCCAGGAGACGGGGGGATGGGGAGGAGACACTTTCTCAATAAAGGTGCCTGATCTCAAACCAGGTGAAGTGGGACCAAAGTGAGGCCCAAACTTTACCTGTACAATGACCATTTGTATACCTAACCCTGAATTGTACCCTACATCTTTAAAATAAAAAATTTCTCTTAAAAGAAGAGTTAATTGACAGAGTGGGGGTGATCAGCATCCTTGAAAAATAGACAACCTGGCTATCTGTTTTGTACCGTAAGTTTGCAGGCTACAATTTTATATTTGGAAATAAGTCATTAACAGTTTACAGTTTCTTGTTTTGTTTTAGCAAGATTTGTTTCACTCACTTTAAATAAAATAATTTGACTATATAATGTGTTTACAAATGATTACATATTAATACAGTCTCTCTATATTTAGACTACTGGCCCTTCATGAATTTGAATGGCAAAGGTCCACTTATTCATGGATTTTTCTCACCCAGACTCAGATTGGAAATATAGTATTTACAGGATGTGAAACCCACATATAAATAGAGCTGAGTTTTTGTATGCACATGTTCCACAGGACAGATGGAGGGACTGGAGTATGGATTTTTCTATGCAAGGTGTTCAACTGTTTATAATTATATGTATACACACATATATCATATATATAATTGCCAAACTCATAAACTTGTGTTCTTAGGTGAGGGCTAAACCTGAAAAACTTAGTTTGTTAAAAAGATATGTCAAGTTGTACAGAAAATGAGTATGTTCAAATAAGAAATAACTAATTTAGTCAGTGTGAGTTAGACAACAAAGGTAATAGCTAACTTTTTTCAATGCACTGGAAATACTTCTTGAATATTTTAAAAATCATTAGATTCAAAAACCAACATTTTGGTCAAAAATTTAGTGAGTTATGAAAGTGGTTGATATTGTAGAATTTTTAAAAACTATCCATCTACCAACCTACCTATCATCTATCTATCTACTTATTCATTCATTCAAACACCCATCCATCCAATTATCCAAACACTCATTCACCCAGGAGTGTCCTGGTGAATGTCTAACAAATAGTTCTCCATAATCAGGTAGGGAAGGTAATGTGTGGCATTAGCCAATTTGTATGGTTAGTCTGTCTATCTGTCTGTCTGTCTATTGATCGATCGATCTATTATCATCATCTATTTATATCTTATATGTATTTACTTTTCTATCTTGAACTGCATAGATGAAATAGCACAACTACATTTTATTGTAAATTATCAATAATCCACTTTTCACAGGAATTTGATTTTGAAAATTACAATATGTTTTAAAACATGATCACTCATAGCTGGTGTATTCAGTGAAGTCATTTAGCTCTAGGCTCCCAAAGTACACAGGAAACATAATTCTGGATTAGGACCACAAATATTGGAAAACAGCATTTCATTTGACTGCATTTTGCTGGCATTCTGCATTAAATGCTGCCTCCCACACCATTCTAGGCACTCTAAAACTATTATTATTGTTGTTAAGGGTTTTGTATATACTGACTGGCCACAACATGATTATTAACAAGTAATCACAATATCTCAGCAATATACAAGGCTACTGTGTGTTCATATAAGCCATGTGTCTGCAGGTCAATTTATAAACTGACTGATCCCTTCAACTTATAAACTGACTATATTCACTTCAGTTCAAGGCTCAGGTGTCCTCAGACCCAACTATTCTCAGCTAAGGGTGACTCTGCTTCCCAAATCTCTCATCTCTGTTCCTTGAATCAGTGGCTGATGTGGGCGTGTTCTTCTCAGAGCATTGACAGAGAGATTCAAATGAGAATGTCGCATTTAACAAACAGTGTATCCTAAAAGTTGCTTATTTTATCAAGGCTACCCTAGCTAATGTATCACCTTAGCTTTTCAATATAAACTTGGGAAACATCTGCTCAAAGTCCATAAAGCTCCTGTTGGACTAATCTAGATTTCATTGAATGTATGTATCAGCACTGAGACATCTAGTACATGAACATAATATATTTCCTCTCATATGTCTTCATTATTTTTCCTACAATATTTGATATTTTAGAATATTTTATAGTTATAATATCTAATGTTTCCAATATTTTGTTAATGGTATATAAAATTATTTCTATGTTTTGAAACTGACTAATCATATTGTTTATAAATTCTTTTTGAAGTCTTTGTAAACAACTGTATAATTTTCTAATAATGTCTTGCTTTCCACATATTTTGTCTTTAATTTTTACCCCTTTCTGTCTTTCATTGGTTAGCATCTCTGCTATCATCATTAATAGAGGTAGAAGTGGCAGGTACTCATCTCTTGTTCCAAGTTTTTAAAGAAAAAGTTCCAGTAAGTCAACCTTAAGTATGATTTTTGTGACTATTTTTGGAAATGTTTTATTATAACTTAATTGCATCTAAGTATAGAAATGTATGGTAAAATGTACAAATATCAGGTGTACATTATAATAATCTTTTATGATGTGAACACATACGTACAACAACCTAATAATTAAAGACATACAATATTTCCAGACAAACCAAGAGCTCTCTTCACGTTACCTTTCTATCTTTACACTTCCCTAAGTTTAACAAATACTCTGAGATCTATCATCATGTATTTGTTTTGTCTGTTATTGATATTTATATACATGGAAACTAACACTACATTTACTTGATTTTGGCAGCTTTTTTCAGTAATACGTCTGCTTGAGTTGTCCATGTTGTTGTATATTTCATTTGCTTCCATTTTGGTATAGTATTCTATGATATGAATGTGTCACACTTTATTCAGTCCACTGTTCATTGTAATAGCAATTAAGGTTGTTTTCAGTTTGACACTATGGCAGAAACAAATTAAAATACTGCTATAGGAATTCCACCTCTGGAAGAAAGTGGAAGATAGGCCATGTGCTATGGCTCACGCCTATAATCCCAGCACTTTGGGAGGCCGAGGTGATAGGATTGCCTGAGCCCACAGGTTCAAGAACAACCTGGGCAACTTGGTAAGACCTCATCTCTACAATAAATCAAAAAATAGCCAGGAGTGGTGGCGTGAACCTGTAGTTTCAGCTATTTGGAAGGCTAAGGTGGAAGAATCGCCTGAGCCCAGCAGGTCGAGACTGTGGTGGCTGGGAGCATGCCACTGTCCTCCAGCTTGGGTGACAGAGTGAGATTCCAATTAACAAAAAAAAAAAAGAAAAAAGAAAAGAAAAGAAAGGAGAATAGATATATTTCCTTAGCCTTCTGCTAAGTACGACTAAATTTTCTGGGTATTATACATTAAAAAATTTTTAAGAAAACGTAAGAAGACTGAAAAGCTAATAGAGGACTAAAAGCTAAGGGCCTTGAAACCCAAGGAATAGCACAGTGGTGAGTTTCATGGGATTTCTTTTTGCTTCATGAATCCAAAAGTTGGAAATGAGGAAACTGGTAACCCAGAATCACTTAGGTAGGCAAAAAAAAGTTCCGACGAAAGTGTGCTCTTTCTAGATAAAAGGAGAAGAAAGGGGCAGCCTAAAAGAAGAGGCTTTTTTTTTTTTAACAATATTTCTCTTATTCAGCATACCATAAAGCATTTAAAGTAGCATTTACCAAATTATTTAATTCTTAATGAATTAATTGGTGACTGTTTTCAGTACACAATCATGTGATATATAATAAAACACAAATTGTAATTTTCATTTGCACATCAACAACCATGTGACCCCCCCAAAAACCCTGAAATTTTTAATAAAACATTGGGTATTTAGTCTTATATGTTTAAACTTCAGTCACCTACAAAGTACTCTCTGTTGGATGCAATACACCCATCTAGGTGCTTTTTCCACTGCTCCAAACAATTTTTGAACTTTTTTGAACCATTTGAATGCCTTTCGTGCTTCTGCCAGTTTTTATTTCACCTCTTCCATATCGGCAAAATGTTTCCCTCTGAGTACTTTTTTCTTTTGACAACAAAAACAAAAAAGTCACTCAGGATGGTATCAGGGCACAGGGATCAATGCGACTTTTGGTCAAAAACTGTTCAACATTTAGCACAGTGTGGGCAGGTGTGCTCATTAATCACCCACATGAAATGGGCAAATGTGTTGAAATAATTTCCAAAAACTAAAAAATAAAAGTGTACTGAAGCCAAACTCAGCCTCTCACAACAACGCTAGCTGGTACATTGATGCTGATGAGATCCTAGAACACTTACTGCTTTTTTTGGGCCCCTCCTCTTATTGTAATAAAAATTTCTTTAAAAATAATGATACTGGAAATACTATCTTCATTGGGTCCAGATTGCTGATAATATTATATTTGATTGTATTTTACACCTCGGAGTCCTTAATACCTAACTTGTAGTACCTAAATTAATGTCTGATCAGGTCACTGAAAGTAATTCTAATTGGTAGACACACTAAAGAGTACAAAACGCTTACAGTACAGTCGAAAGAATTCTGAATCTACATCAATTAAAAGGGGATTCATTTTGTGACACAAGGCCTCTAAATTTGAGAAGTCTTTTAACTTCTTGGAGCTTCCGTTTCTTTAGCATTGGCAAAGTCATTTCTGGAGCTCACAGAATTGTCATGGTGATGAAATGAAATAAGGTATAATTGTATTTTATACTAGAATATGCCAGATAAGTGCAGCATACTAATTAGAATGAAGACAAAGTATTTTCTGTCATGTATGAGGAGTGAACTTTATGGTAGCTCGTGTTAAGACAAGGCCACTCTCTGTCTTAAGCTATAATGAACACCAGAGATGAAGATGGCATTTTAACAAATTTAGAAAAAAAAAATCATACATAGCTACCATGTGTCTTGTTTGTCAACATAAGAATTATTGCATTGATTTTGCATACTTTTATAAATTTGAATTCCACAAAAATTAATTATAAAATATTGGAGACTTGACAGGACTCAGCTCTGTGTTAAGCAAAGTAAAATTATAATTACACAATTATAACTTGGTAATTCAGAAGGCTTTTTTCTTTTTCATATTCATATTAACCCTAAATCTTCACAAACATGAGATGTTCATTGACAGAAATGAATATTAACGAGGTTTAAACTAAAACCTAATTACCTGACCAGATATATAAAATTTTCATAAATAGATGGAAAAGCATTTTATATAATATTTTATTTATTCCTTACTTAGATCAATCTTTTATGTTTTTCTTTATAAAAAGGATTTGTACTTTTATTATTTTATACGCATAATTTAAAAAAGCTTATGGAAATTCCAGTCAGTCAACTGTAACAGATATGACTTGCCACAGCTCTGAAATCCCTCATAAAATTTGTCCTGAGCTAGCAAGATGGAGATTGTGCTTCAGTACATGCAACTGATTTTAGAAACCCTTTCTTCCCTGGCTTTGTGCCTGATGACAGATATATACAATCACATTTTTCAGATATGGCTTTAAGAATGGCAGCAGAAGAAAGGCTCTTAAATCCATGCTCCTAACAGACTCACCCTTAATGGAAAATTCCTCTATACTGGAATTCAGTGATTTCATTATTACTTCTGGGTCAACAGCAGTGCTAATGCATTGTACTGGAATTCCCATCATTTCATTCAGAAGAACTCACGATATGTCTCATACTAAATCTCTATAATGCAAAATAGATTTATGGCTATATACATGAGAAACGAACACATCAATACTTCAATGACTTCTGTGTATTGTAATGGTTGTTGCAGTCTTACTTGGATTTTTAAAGATCACGGCATGGCTATAGTTTCAAGTAACGCTGATTTGGGCAGCAGTGAATTTATTTTATTGTATCTTCAATATCGAATGACAATTAGATATTTATTAAAAGTACATTTATTATATTTTACTCATTTGGGAAAAAGTAGCAGGACACAAGAAAAAATAAAATTATTATGTTGATAGTAATAAATATTGTTTTCCAGGTGTTTTTAGTATTTTCCTTTTTTCTATAAAGTAGAATTTCTTTCACAGTCCCCTTGCATTTGGATGGAGTTACAGGTTTGCTTTGGTACATGGTTTGTGAGTAGAAGTGATGTGAGTCCTTTCAGGCTGGATACTTTATTTGTTAGTGTGAGACACCAGAATTCTCTTTTATTTTCCCATCATGCTTGCTCAAAGGCCTTACTTCTAAAGTAAGAAGACGTGTATCAGTTTCCAGCAGACCCAAAATGAACAAGTAGTATCACTGAGAGAGCAAACTTTGTTTTTCGTTAATAACATTTTAAATATTGTTTGCTGCCTCAATATAACTTATCCTATCTTGGCTGATTAGTACTGATATTATAGCACTGTCATTTAAAAAAAAAAAACAAACCCTAAAACTGGTTGAAAGGTTGACAGTGAAGAATATTCTTGTTGGAAAAACAGAAGAACAGTTGTCATCTGTGTTATGTGTTAAGAAGTATTTGGTTAAAATGTCACTTGTGGTAACATGGAAGGCAGTTAACAAAATCAATGAATTTTTACTTCCATGAGAAAAGATTGGAAATAGAAAGTAGCTGGGCTCAAGCCTGTCATCCCAGCACTTTGGGAGGCTGAGGCGAGTGAATTGCCTGAGCCCAGGGGTTCAAGACCAGCCTGGGCAACTTGGTGAGACCTCACCTCTACAATACATCACACTGCGGTGGTTGTGAGCGTGCCACTGCACTCCAGCCTGAGCAACAGAGCAAGACTCCGACTCCAAAAAAAAAAAAAAGGAAATTATTGTATGTATTGATTGCTAACTGAAACTGAGAAGAAATTACATGCTTTAGAAGAGTTCTCCAGAGCTCAATGAGGAAATAAAGTATCAACCTCAGAAATGCGGTGGAAATAGAAGGAACCTAGAAATTATATGATGTTTCAAATTTGGAAGAGAAAAACAGATTCCAACTTTTAAAAAATTGTTGAGGCTTTAAAATATCAAAGGTTCCTATTCAATTTTTGATAAACATCAAATCAAGAATATGCCAGTCACTTCTATTGTTGAAATCTCAGAATATATTAAGGAGGAATCTATATAAGCAAATACAATATCTAATACTCTCTTTAGATTGACTAAACTTTAGAAAGGCTGTATGTGTGTGTGTGTGTATGTGTGTACTATAGGTCCATGATATAGATTTTTTAGAGCACTTTAGAAAATTTGAAAGTATAAATTCTTTCTTGGCCCTTTTGATGTATGCTCTATCTTTTCACAGCCTCTTGCCAAATTTGTAACCCAGGAATGTCTTCCTCAAGGACAGGGAACCCTCCTTCTGTTATATAAGCACTAAGAAACATAGGGCTCCTATATCCTAGTCTTGGTGGGAAAGGAGAAGCCTAAATTTGATAAGTGCCAATTAGCAAACACTGACTGTGTAACTGCATTCACAAACTCCCAGAATGTCCTTCAGTACTTTTCTCTGGCTTCACTCAGTGCCTAAAAATTCTCCTGCCTTTTGTTTCTACAGAGTTGAGTTTAATCTCTCTTCTTTTGTAATAATCTTGAATAAAATCTTCTGTGCCTTTTTCATTAGTCTGGTGCAATTTTTTCTTTGAAACTTTGAAAAAATAACTAAAAAATCTGAGGGGGAAAAAAAATCTGAGAAATTAAAGTAGGATGATAATGAAAATGATGTTAAAAAACTCTTCTTAAAAGACCCTTTACTTAAAAGTTAATAGATACTTGACATGCAGTGTCAATCTTCAATAAAATGATAATGGCATAAATTGTATGGATGGCACTAGTTTAAGCAAAATTACATGTGATGCATATTCAGTGGCATCAATAATTATCAAATGCGTTTGCACCATGATATAAAGCCTCTGTTCAGAAACAGGCGGATATCTCTTATAGGCCTAAAAAAATTTACAAATGTAAATAGCAGAACTGTAAGCAAACTCTATTTTGCAATTTCTTCGTTTATTTGAAAAGATTTCTCTCTAGGAGAATTCCATTGAATCCTAGAATTCTATGATCTGTCCCTAGTGATTATCATGATATTGATGTGAAAAAGAAATAATATTTGAATTCCACGTGTTGCAGAATGCGGGTATTCGCAATGATATTTAGTGACTAAGCAGCCCTGCTCACAATTTTGTTAGACGTCTTTTGTTCTCATTTGGTAGTTCATAGTAAACCATGTTTTTGTATTTGGGTTTATTTTTTAATTGTGGTTGTGAAAGAGGCGATGCCACTGGTAATTGATAAATGATACATTTTATAGAAAAGAAAATAGTAAGCTAATTATCATAGCTTCCCCAAGCTTAATTAACTCCTTCCACTGCCCCTTACACCCTACTGAGTGACTTACTGCAGTGAACAACCTCCACTGGTATTACAGAAAACTGGAGGAAATGTTTATTATAAAGAAGAAATAATTATTAAGAATATTCACTAGCAGCCGGGCGCAGTGGCTCAAGCCTGTAATCTCAGCATTTTGGGAGGTCAAGGCAAGAGGAATGCCTGAGCCCAGCGGTTCGAGACCAGCCTGGACAACTTGGTAAAAACTTGTCTCTACAATAAAAAAAAAATAGCTGGGCATGGTGGCACACACCCATAGTTCCAGCTACTTGGAAGGCTGAGGCAGAAGGATTGTCGGAGCCAGCAGGTAGAGGCTGCAGTGGCCATGTGTGTGTGCCGCTGCCCTCCAGCCTGGGCAACACAGTAAGACTGCGACTCAAAAAAATAAAAATAAAAATTCACTAGCAACTCGGCCTTTCTCCTGTTACAGTGCTGTTGTGTAGATAATGACAGTGTGGATTGGGTAGGTTACTAGTTGTACGATAAGGTTTTTATATCTTTTATCATTTTCTTTAGGATAATTTATTGTGTACTTTTATTGTATTTGACTTGATATTAGAGTCATTTGCAAAGTGTCTGACCATTCAATGTGAATTTTTAAAAAAAATTTTTATTATAAAGATGTGGGGGTACAATTCAGGGTTAGGTATACAAACATTGATCATGCAGGTACCCTTGTTGATGAGGTACGCCCCTCCCTCCCCTAGCAGTTTCCCTCAACTGCCAATCGCTTTCTTATAGCATTATAATTATTCAAGGTCCTCTTATAAGTGAGAACATATGGAACTCTGTTCTTTGTTTCTGTGATAAATCACTGAGTATGATCAACTCCAAATCCATCCAGGTTGCTGCAAAGTCCATATATTTGTCTTTCTTTATGGCTGCATAATATTCCATTGTGTATATGTACAACATTTTTAAAAATCCAGTCTAGCTTTGATGGGCAATATGGTTGGTTCCATGTTTTTTGCTATTGTGAATAGAACTGCAACAAACATACTTTTTTTTATGTGAAGTTGTGAGACGGAAGAGGAAAATTCTAACTTTAGAAATCTGGACAATTCTAGTGAAGTGAGTGATAGGTAAACGAGGAATAATGACAAATCTCTAGTAAGTAAGATTATGAAGAGTAAAATGCTAGAGAAAGGCACAAAATGAGAGCCAAAACATTCCTTTTTCAACAATAAATTAAATCAATATATGAATATTTAATCACATGTGCTGAAGATGTTTCATATGATAAACTGATATGCCATAGCTTCTTTTCCTAGGTTGATTAATCAACAAATTTCATTAATTAATATTATGTTGTAGCATTAGTGAAACGTGTCAATGATGGTGAAATTAAAGAAAACTTTTTGTGCTGCAAAGATCTGGCTAAAGTAAGAAAAGGTCAAGATATCTTTAAACTTTTGGGGGGAAAATGCTGTGTCTTGGAGGAACAACCCATCAGTGATTGCTTCCATGAGATATTTTGCTTCTATTGTGAAAAAGAAAGAAAATCCTGATTCATTCACAGCAAACTGCTGTCTTCTCAGAAGTGTTGGTACATAAATTCTTGGAGACAAAAGGAACATTCAGAAAGATACTGCAAGCATGATCATCTATACTAAAACAAGATCTGTTTATTTGACAGTGTTTAAAAATCATGCAAAAATGTCCAAAAATATAATAAACGTTTTAATATAGAGAGAAATTCAGTAACTTTGAAGAAGAAAACTCTCAAAAGGATGTTTTTGATCCATAAGTGGTTGCAGGAGCACTTTCTGGGAATAGTAGACAAAAATGAACATGTAGCATAAATGAGAAATGAACCCTTATTATTCTCAGCCAGTGAGGTCTGAAGGTTTTTTGTTATAATAGCATAACTTAGTTCATATGGATCTAAGCACTATGTAATATGAGAAAGAAAGAAAAGATAATATGGCCACAACATGCTTCCAGCAGTGTAGCCCAATGGGACATTCTTTCAAGCACAAAGTAGGAGATTATTATCAACAGAGAAATAACAAAGAAATTCTGAATACAACCAGGGGTATTACGATGCCAGGGGTATCACACCTATAATTGTCAAGCTTATCCTTAGGCAAATGTAACAACAAAGAAGAAAAGATTCTCATCAATGACCCTCAGAATTTCTTAAATCGTTTTATGGGTTTTTTAAAAATGTTTTTCTCTGAAGTATGTAAAACACAATAAATCTTAACACATCTATTATACTTTAAGCTACAAAAACAATTTCAAAGAAATATACACTTAGAACTAAAAGGCAGAGTGCTAAACATCACCTAATATAACAACTGTCTTTAGAAAATGTTTTCCCCAGGGCAAAAGCTACAAATCTCTTTGTTGAAATTCATAGGTATGTTCAAATGCAATATTAAGCAATAGATCATACAGAACAAGTATAATTATAGAAGAGAAGGCATAGTTACATTCAAGCCAGTCTGCTGCTTAGATATGTTATTTTCAGAAATGAAGTATTACCTAGCTATGTTTGTTTCACAAAGCCATCATGTTTAGCAGGGCTTTGCGAATTCTAAAATATACCAAACCACTGTCAGCACTTTGGGAGGCTGAGGCGAGAGGATTGCCTGAGCCCACAGGCTCAAGACCAACCTGGGCAACTTGGCATGACCTCATCTCTACAATAAATCAAGAAAAATTAGCCAGGCCTGATGGCGCATGCCTGTAGTTCCAGCTACTTGAGATAGGAGGATCTCCTGAGCCCTGCGGGTCAAGGCTGTGGTGGCCGTGAGCTTGCCACTGCACTCCAGTATGAGTGACAGAGTAAGACTCCAACTCAAAATAAATAAATAAATAACTACAGCCTTCATAGATGGTGATATATGTAAGCAAGTTTAGGGATATCCTCTATTGTAGTTACTATTGAGAAGATGCATCTCTAACGTAACATATTGATAGATTGGAAGTACAATGCTCATTTGCTAACTTTTTTTCATTGTCAATATCAAAATCTCTTCTTGGCTTTTTAGAAATGCTCCATTTTATGAATATCCATCTTGAAAACTTCTTTTGTTTTTTTGTTGGGGTCTCCTGTGTGGTTGGAGAGAGTTTAACCTCTAGAAAATTTCTTTTTAAAGAAGACAAGTAGAGATCTTTTTTTCATATCTTCTCTGGGTATCGCAGCATGAGAATGTTACTTAGATTTGACCAAGTGAATGCCCAACTGCGATTTTGTTAAGTAAGTTATGTAAATGTATATTTTTCAGAAATGATGGGGGAGCGGGTCATATTCGGTTTTCATGGACAGTAGGATCATAAGTTAATGATGTTGACAAAACTTTCTCGGTGCTGTTTCTCCTTTGGTTTCTATCCGGTGTTGGGGCCTGGTTCAGTTAACCAGTCAGTTGTGTTGCCAGCCATTAAGAAACTCATGACATGGAACGTATTTAAAATCTCCCTAAGAAAAAAACAGTGCTAGAGATGCGCACAACAGAAATAAATTTAGAAAGACATGGAAGAGTCATTGTAAACACCATCACACAAGCAGGATTCCTCAACTTCACTAAATAGCTCTAAAAAATATCTATAACTGGTCTATAAAAGTCCAGTGAAAGCACATGCTTAATTATATGACAGCTATAATTACATGCTAAGTCTCATTTAGTTAAAAAACAGGAGCCAACTATATAACCAGCACTCAAAAATTATAAAATATTTTACTCCTTCTCAGAATGTCAGCACATAAAATTGGATTCTAGTTTCATTTTATTTAGTTTTAGTTATTTGCTATGTCAAATAGTAAATTTTAAATCGTAAGTATTTGTTAGGGTAATATTAGCTGTTATAATAAACCCCAAAATTGGATATCGGTCAAATAAGTGAAAAAGGTTTGTGTCCCCAAATTTGTGTTCCTGATAAGGATAGGTCTATCTTTCAAACATTGAGTCAGGGACACTGAATCTTTCCTTTCTTGGGTTCTTTCTTTTACGACTCAGACAGAGGAAGAAAAAATAATTATAAATAATTGTGTGTGGAAAGTTTTTATGGAGCAGATCTGAAAAAAGCTGGGGAAATAGCTTTGTTGTGTTCCCAGAAAGAAGAGAAAATTGGTTTGATGAAGAGCTTGCCCGTGTATCTCACATGTTGATTCTATGATAGTTACTCACCCTACAGGTAGAATGAACATTTTAAAATCACAAATTGACACATGTGACTCTCTAAACTTAAAGCCTTTAGTTTTATTCCATTCCCTTTCACATAAGCTCTAAGTTCAATAACATTGAAAGGAAAATACACCAAAGTCAAGGATATTTCTATTTTTTAGCCTCAATTTCATGAAGCTTATGCATATTAAACTTATTAAAATTCTGCAAATTTATAATCCCAATTGTCAAACCTGGACTACTGCATATACTATTATTTCTATCTGAAATGAGTCTTCACCTCAGCTAAGCCCCATTTGTTCTTTGTCTCTTAAGTCAGAATCACCTCATCTAGTGAACATGTATGGATGAGGTTTCTTTCTTATCTTTACTTTTACAATGTAGGCTTCTACCATATTGCACAACTGCCTGTGTGATGAGATAAAAATGATTATTAGTGCACTTGAGTTTTCTATTTTTCCTAGCCACTAAGTGAAATTCTCAGTTTATGTTTAATTTTCTTTGCTCCCCTCTGAGACATAATTCTACCAGACAAGAATGGGTCTATAAGCTTTTGTGAAGAAAATCAGAATTGAGCAGAAAAAAAAAATGCCCATTAGATACATTCTTCCAAAAATATCATTGAGAAAGAAAGATCATCCCTTTGCTCCAATGCCAGTAGATGGTAGGTAGAAGACATGCCATGTAATGGAAACACATTTGATTCTTTTTCATGGATTTTATTTGTATTAACTATTTTTATTTCTTATTTTAGAGATGGGGTCTTGCTATGTTTCCCAGGCTGGTCTTAAACTCCTGGGCTCAAGCAATTCTTCTGCCTCTGCATCCCAAAGTGCTGGGATTACAAGCATGAACCACTGTGCCCATTTGAAAGGTAGAGAGAATATGCCAGAGACAGCGCAATAATGAGCCTCGTGCATGAGGAAAGAGGAACCCTGAGGAGACCAGTGTTTTCGAAAAACGTTATTGGTGTTCCCCATGACGTGGAAGTTTCTTCAAGAATGAGATAGGAGGTAGATATCAGAATTCACGAGTATTGTGTTCCTTTGAAAGGGAAAGCAGTCTGTAGTTGATCTACAGGTGAAACACTATTGGAAACAAAAATAGTATTGGAAGATTACTTTCAGTCTGCCCTCTCTGATCATGACTTGCTCTTTCCACAAAAAGACAGTTATAGAATTGTTGAGATTAGGCCAGGTGCGGTGGCTCACACCTGTCATCCCAGCACTTTGGGAGGCCGAGGTGAGAGGATTACCTGAGCCCACAGGTTTGAGACTAGCCTGGGCAACTTGGTGATACCTCGTGTCTAAAAAGCAGAAAAAGAAAAAAACAAAGAATTGTTGAGTTTAAGATGAGGCACTCACTATGCATAGCTCAGATAGTTTTTAATTCTCTGACTAGGAAAACCTGTCTGCAAATCATATATTTTTTTTAGCCCTTGATCTCGGAAACACTCAAGAGGAAATTCTAAATTACCCTTCCACTTTGCTGCGGGATGTGGATAAGAGGAGTAAGGAAGTTTATTTTTCTGTGCACTCAAGCCACAGTCTCCGATCTAGCTTTAAACGTATAATCGCTGATCTTTGGCTAATTCTAATGAATATTTTTCATTTGGATTAGAAATGATGGCATGTCATTTGTGATTAATTACAATATCCTCAAACCCAAACAAATGAAGTTAAGTACAAACTCAGAGTTTTAAATCATTGATTATAGCCATAGAAAGGCTTTCTACTTTTATCTGATTCTAAAGACTTTCTTCATTTCTAAATCATGTGGAATTAATTTCATAATACATCTTTGGTTGTCTAACATCTTTCATTGAAGCGATTCAACATTTGTATGGAGAAAAGATTTCTCCATAATGCTAGTCTGAGAAAATTGGACATGGCCTACTAGACTGAGAGAACAATGTGACTGAATTATAATTCTGGTTCTTGCAGCAAAGTTTCTCTCTCTCACGTTAATAGAATCTCTAATAAGAGCTATCATTTGCAAAGTTTTGTTGTGCTGTAGTCCATGGTGTTCTAACTCTAGTAATTCTAATTCCTGGTAACTGTTATAATAATGCAAAGTTAAATTGATATGAGAGTAATGAGTAAGCTTTGTAAAGAAAATAATTAGTGGTGGTTTTTCAGTTTTGAGGAACTTGCCCATGGCAGGTCTTTCTACCATGAATCTTCATTTTTCCTTCTTTTCTTCTTGCTAATCAACTCTGTTTAAAATGTAAATAAAATAAAATGAAATAAAATAATTAGCATGACATATTCTGCTTATTCTTGCTTTGGAAATAACCATACCCCAAATCTAAAACATTTAAAAGCTTGTCTTTCATCTCACGTATCACAGGAAATGAAAAACTTGTCTTGTTAGTCTTCACTGTCTTTCAAATTTCTGATTTTCCATCTAAGAATTGGAGCAACACCTTGTGAATTGAAATAAAATTGAAAAAGAAATAAGTGCTTTCTCTTCCTATATCGATGCTCTGACTTTTATATATAATATAATCTTATGTTATTTCTACTAGCCAAAAGCCAATATTCAGAAACTTACAATTTATCTAGAGAACTTACTAAAGTTATGATTAGCTATCAAAGAAATGAAAAATACAAAATTTATTTTAACTATTGACTTTTCCAAAAAGAATTATGATAAAATTATTAAAAAATCAATTCTTTGGCATCAATCAACTTATCAGAATTTGATGTGAGAATATAATAATAAAATGATTTGGTTCTATTAGTTAATAAAAGTAGAACTATATTCATACATATATACACACATATATAGATATAGAGATTGTTTAAGAATCTAAAATTAAATATTAACAAGCATTTCAAATGTATTGCATTTCTATAATCTCTAGCATGTTTGACATGTATTTATTACTATATAACTAATAACTAATAAAATATTTATTTACAGTGTCTCACTTTAGTTGTTTCCACACACTTTAAAATTTACCAAAACATGGGCCAGGTGTGGCTGCTCACGTCTATAATTCCAACACTTTGGGAGGCCAAGGTGAGAGGATTGTCTGAGCCCACGGGTTCAAGACCAGCCTGAGCAACTTGGTGAGACCTCATCTCTAAAATACATCAGAAAATTAGTGGGGCGTGGTGGCGCATGCCTGTAGTTTCAGCTACTTGTAAGGCTGAGGCAGAAGAATCTCCTGAGCCCGGTAAGTTGGGGCTGAGGTGGCCATGAGCATGCCACTGCCCTCCACCCTGGGCAGCAGAGGGAGACTCCTATTCAAAAAAAAAAAAATTTGCAGAAAAAATAAATTAATTTTCTCCTTAAATCTCATGGTGATTTGTCAACAGGAAAAATACTAGCCCGCTATGTGTATAAATGATATGTATGTGTATTTGTATATGTGTACACAAGTATGTATATACATCTTATTTATAAAACATTTTATGTATCTATATATAACTTTGAGTTCATTTCTGTTTAGAATGTGCACATTTGTTGTGCACGTAAGGTCAATAAGAAATACCATCCTAAGTCTCAGAGAAGTTAAGCAACTTAACCCAGAATACACAATACAAACCTAGTGAGTTTCCATGAGTTGAATCTAATTTTAATCTCATTCGAAGTCCTTGCCTTTTATATTATGGCAAACTGTGATCACGGATGTGGCATTAGCTGACTCTCAAACACTTGCTGTCACATGGATCCCACATTGTGGGATGGTCTCAAATGGCTGTAAGTACAGTAAACAACTGGAAATCAGTGGGAGATCATAGGCATATACAAAAGAAAAAAATAGAAAGGTATCGTAAAAAAAAAAAAAACTGTCCCTATACCTTTATTTAGTTAGCTCTTCTCTTCCTCTACCAAACATACCCATCACCAAGGAATGTTTAGTTAGCTCTTCTCTTCCTCTACCAAACATACCCATCACCAAGGAATGTTGCCACTGTCAACATTTTCTCCATGGTATTTCCCATGTACCTCTTTAACATGCTTGTTGCATCGTATTTCCTTCTCTAGTTACGAATCCAAATTCACATTAAACAGATATCAACTATGCAATCTTTTCTTTTCTTTGAAAAGTGGCAAAGCCATTTCAACTCATTCAATAATTAAAAGTTTCTCTGTGCCTCCCACATGAAAAAGTGTTCAGTCTCACTCATCCTCAGAGACATGCAAATCAAAACCACACTGAGATACCACCTAACCCTTGAAGAATGGCCATCATTAATAAAACAAACAACAACAGATGCTGGTGAGGATGTGGAGAAAAAGACACGCTTCTACACTGCTGGTGGGAATGCAGACTAGTATAACCTCTTCAGAAGACAGTGTGGTGATTTCTGAAAGAACTAGAAATTGATCTTCCATAAGACCCAGCAATTCCCCTATTGGGAATATACCTGGAGGAACTCAAATCATTCTACAAAAAAAATACCTGCACACAGATGTTTGTTGCAGCTCTATTCACAATAGTAAAAACATGGAACCAACCATGTTGCCCATCAAAGCTGGACTGGATTTAAAAAATGTGGTACCTATACACAGTGAAATATTATGCAGCCGTAAAGGACAAATATATGAACTTTGCAGCAACCTGGATGGATTTGGAGTCGATCATACTCAGTGATTTATCACAGAAACAAAGAACAGAGTTCCATATGTTCTCACTCATAAGCTGACCTTGAACAATTATAAAGCTATGAGAAAGCAATTGACTGTAGTGGGAAACTGTCAGAGGAGGGTGGGTGGGATTGGCAGTTGAGGAAAACTGCTAGGGAAAGGAGGGGCATATCTCATCAACAAGGGGAACTGCACAATCAATGTTTATATACCTAACCCTGAACTGTACCCCATATATTTATAATAAAAATTAAGAAAAAATAAAATTAAAAAAATATTAAGACCTTAAATAAAATATTCTAAGTAAAAGCTAAAAAAAAAAAGTTTCTACGTGCAGAAGCACTGTGATACAACAGAAAACCATCGTCCCTGTCTTAACAGAATTGACAATGTGGGGTGTATTAGACACTAAGTGGATAATTAAAAATAAAGTGCAGTGGTCCGAAAAAGCAAGGGAGGTGAGAAATGTAATACAATGAGGGCATAAACACAAGTATTTAATCCAGACTAGGTAGCACATTTTCCCAACATAAGATTAAAAAATGATTAGCAATGGAAAGAAGCATGATGGAGAGATGAAAGTATTCAGATAACAAGACTTTATGTTCAAAATCCTTCATAATGAGAAAATATTACACTTTATATTCAGAATCTGCCCCTCTGAGCCTGGGAGCTGAGAATGAGTAGTGTGCAGTGTTTGCAGAAAAGGAAAAGCTACATGACACAGGACCCTGAAACCATTCTAAAGATTTTAATCTTAGAAGCAAAGGAAATTCATTCAAAGTTTCCAAGATTGTGTTAATAAACATTTTTTTTAAAAAAAAACACCGCTCTGCTAAATGGTTGGGAAGAATAGTGAATGTGATGTGACTGACTCAGAGAGTATTGCTTCTTAACGCTTGAAGGGAGAAATAGTTCTGTATGGTTTGAATAAAAGCAATGAGCATGGAGAAGACTATGTGGAACTGAAATGCATATAGAAGGTGGAAAACAGTGTGGCGATTCCTAGAAGCCCTAGATATGAATCTCCCATATGACCCTGCAATCCCCCTACTGGGAATATACCCTGAAGAACTCAAATCACTCTACCAAAAAGATACCTGCACACATGTGTTTATCGCAGCATTGTTCTCAATAGCAAGAACCTGGAAGCAACCATGCTGTCCATCAAAAGAGGACTGGATTAAAAAAATGTGGTACATATACACGATGGAATACTATGCTGCCATAAAAAAGAACAAATTACCAGCAACATTCTTCTCAGACCTAGAAAAAATAACACAGGAATGCATATGGAAACACAAACGACCAAGAATAGCCAGAACCATCCTCAGCAAAAAAAAACAAAGCAGGTGGTATCACATTACTAGACTTCAAACTTTACCATAAAGCTACAATAATCAAAACAGCTTGGTATTTTGCAGCAACCTGGATGGAACTAGAGTCTATAATACTGAGTGATCTCTCACAGAAACAAAGATCTGAGTATCACATGTTCTCACTCATATAGCGGACCTTGAACATCCACCGTAATACTATAAAAAAAAAGACTGACAGTGGTGGGAAACTGAGTTGGGGGAGGGGAAGGGAGTTGGGATTAACAGTAATCAATATCTGTCTGGGGATGGGGAGACACCCCTTATCAGCAAGGGTGCCTGAACGAAGCATATTTGTATACCTAACCCTAAACTATACCCCACAAAATCAAAATAAAGAATATTGATATAAAACAAACAAACAAAACAAAAAAAACTGACACGCTCCTGGATTCTATACAGGTCATGAATAAGAAAGCAGCCTTGAGGGTGAGATGTAGGTTCCTGCCTGGGATAATAGAATGAGTGATAAGGCCCTTTTATGAGTTTGGGAGTATTTGAGGACAATGTCTCAGTGGAAATATCATGAGTTTATATTTAGAAATATTTGAGCCGGGCATGGTGGCTCACGCCTGTAATCCCAGCACTTTGGGAGGCCGAGGTGAGGGGATTGCCTGAGCCTGTGGGTTTGAGACCAGCCTGGGCAAATTGGCGAGACCTCATCTCTACAACAAATCAAAAAATCAGCCGGGCATGGTGGCGCTCACACACAGTTCCAGCCACTTGGAAGGCTGAGGTGGAAGGATCGCCTAAGCCCAGCAGGTCAAGGCTGCGGGGGCCGTGAGTGTGCCACTACACTCCAGCCTGAGTGGCAGAGAGAGACTGTGATTCAAAAAAAAATTTTTTTTGATGTCCTTGAATCAGGAATTGCAGATTGAGTTCCAAGAAGCAAATAATGAGATGAAGGTTATTATGCAGGAAATTTATGTCCAGAATGCTCTTGGAATCATAACCTTTGGAAATGAAGGAAGCAAGTTTAGATAAAGGGAAGAAATTGGCCCTTGACAGTACAATCTTAAGAAGAACTCTGAACAACATAAAGTACCCGAAACTGGGATAGGCCAGTGGAGTTTTCCTGTGCTGGGGAACAGTGGAGGAGCTTTTATATCATTTCCACAGTCTTCTACGGCAATTCTGACATTTTACCTCACTTAGAATTGGCCATTTGTTTTTCCACACAGCAGTGAGCCATCCCGTGTGGCATGTCTGCACCACCTTCCCAGAGTCTCGCCATTGTGTTAAATCTTGAATCCTGGATTAATAAACATTTTCTTATGCAATCTGCTTTATCTAAACTCTGTCACTCCCTTGATGTTTCACCTTCAGAAATCGAGTCCCATGAGTATTTTCTGGGACCCTGTTAGTGCATGTTGTTTGGGTAACTACCACTGCATTGGTATATAATTCCCTTTCTTCTCTCTTGGGCCCAGCACACCCCAAAATAAGTTATGACTTACCACATGACCTTAGCTATTGGTTTCTACTGCATTTTAATCCAGAAAGGGGTGAGTGGAGTGCTGGTCTTTAGTAGGGAGAAGTGGACATTTTTCCTAGGGTTAGAGGGTTCAGGAGACCTATGATTTTCAGATATTCTTGTCATTCAGATATTATTATCCCTCATGGGAGGGTGACATTTTTCCATCCTGGGGTTCCCAATTATGGAATGCCGGACAGGCATTAGTTGGTAGTTTAACTTTTTTCAATGTCTCCAAATTTTCTGTTGTTTTCAAGCTCTAATCCTAGTGTTCAGCCTTCTTTGTCTTCAGGCTGTAAGAGATGAGAGCCTTTTAACAGGCTACCTAAGAGGGCCTGTGGCTTTCACACTTTCGCACTTTCCTTTCTAACTGCTGATTAATCACTCTCAGCCTTTATCTTTTCTCAAAGCTTCCGATATTGGTTCAAGTTAGTAACAACTAGCAAATTATGATGTCCCCTTAATTATGATTTCTCTGTTATTTCACAAATGTTTGATACACTACAGCAGCTAATGCATTCTCCTCTGTCAGAATACCATTCCAGTCCATCACCCAGGAAAGTTTTATCTGTTTGTCTTTTTTTTTTTAAGTTGGAGTCTCACTCTGTTGCCCAGGCTGTAGTGCAGTGGCACACTCAGGGCCACTGCAGCCTCTACCTGCTGGACTCAGCTGACCCTTCCACTTCAGCCTTCCAAGTAACTGGAACTACAGGCGAGTGCCACTACGCCCAGCTAATTTGTTTGAAGTATTGTAGAGATGAGGTCTCACCAAGTTGCCCAGGCTGGTCTCAAACCCCTGGGCTCAGGCAGTCCTCTTGACTCCACCTCCCAAAGTGCTGGGATGACAGGTGTGAGCCACTGCGCCTGGCACCAGGAAAGTTTTAGCAAGTCTTGTCCATTTTGTGCCAGGACTGTTAAGACACTTTCCTTGTCATCTGGGTGAGAGGAATCCACCTTTAGAATCTGATCTTAAAAACTGCTTTATTGACCTGGTGCTAATTGCCAAGGATTGTATTGCTGGAGAAACAAACTCCTAAATGGAAATGAATGGGCAGAAAATGTTTAAGGGAGTGCTACTGAAACTGTCACCTGTGGAAGGTAAAGAAAGTTGCCTTGTGAAAAAGTCTCAGTAAAAGCGCTTAGCATCTCATGTTGGGACTGTCTTCACAGTTATCCCCAGAGGGGGTGAGAGTGCTGGACCTTTCTACTCCCGCTCCTTGATTTTATGGAGCTGTCCTGGATAGAAAGAAAGGTCTTGACAGTGATGACTCTTCAGCTGAATTCATTCTTAAAAGACAAGCAGCTGAGAGTTCTGTGTTGTCAAGATCCCTGGGAGTTGAGTAAGTCTCTCTTTCCTAAAGGGGGTTCTGTCAGGATGTCAGAGTGCCTATTGCAACAACTAAGCACGTAGGATAAGACAGCTGAGGTTATATGGATTTGAAATATTGGGAGGAGGATCCATGCTGAATATCAGTGTACGTAAATCCTTCATGTGCATGTGATCAGTGAAACCACGATCTTATTCAATCGACCTAGAAAGCTGCAAGCAGTGAAGAAGTAAGGGCTCAGTCCAGGACTTCTGCAATCCAACAGCTGGAGGAAAGTGAGTTTACTAAAGAAACTGGTGAGACTTCATCTCTGCAATAAATCAAAAATTAGCCGAGCATGGTGGCACACGCCTGTAGTTCCAGCTACTTGAAAGGCTGAGGCAGAAGAATCACCTGAGCCCAGCAGGTCGAGGCTGCGATGGCCGTGAGCGTGCCACTGCCCTCTAGCCTGGGCGAAAGAGTGAGATTCTGACTCAAAAAAAAAAAAAAGGAAAAAAGAAATAAAGTGAAAAGGAAATTCCAAGAGAGAAGTTTAAAAATAACCTAACTGAACGCAGAGATTATTCTTTTTAATAATCGATCTTCGTTTTCTTGGTTTATTATGGTTTAACTCTTTTGAATGTATGGGCGAGAACTTAATTATTTGGGGCTCACAGAATTTTAGAAACAGAAAAAGAAATGTGATTTCCTTACTCTAAGGAAAGACAGACCTCATTTTAAAGAACATATATAAGTTTAAAAGGTGGAATAATAATTAAACAGAGAACCGGTGTGGCGCCTTTCAGAGGCCTGGGACCAGAAATAGTCCAGAAGGCTTTTTTCTAACTAAGTGTGAAATACTTGGGAAAAAGGGAAGGGCTATTATTATTATTATTATTATTATTTTTTGAGTTGGAGTCTCACTCTGTCACCCAGACTGGAGTGCAGTGGCTGCTCCCGGCCACCGCAGCCTCCACCTGCTGGGCTCCGGCGATCCTTCCGCCTCAGCCTTCCAAGTGGCCGGAATTACAGGCACGCGCTACCATGCCCGGCTGATGTTTTTTGATTTATTGTAGAGATGAGGTCTCACTGCCCAGGCGGGTCTCGAACCCGCGGGCTCAGGCAATCCACTCCCTCAGCCTCCCAAAGGCGCGGGATGACAGGCTGAGCCACCGAGCCCAGCTGGGAAGGGCTATTATTAATACAAAGGAGACACACTCTATTATGACATAAAATAGACATCTTTAAAATTATATGTGACTTAAAGCTTGACAAAGTAATCTTAAATCTCCCAAGATCGTGAGTACCAGTGAATTCAGATCTAAGGGAGTTTGAAACAAGGTAGACTCTCTATTTGTGCTTTCTCAGAGAAATTTCAGTAAAAATACAAGTGAAGAATTCCAGTTTAATGCACATGAGTAGATTTTTCTTATACAATCTGAAGTAGCTACATTGTTTTAGAAGAAAGGAAAAATTTACTTACCAGATAGATGGAATAAAGTTTTAGTGGATAGTATAATCGAATTTATGGGATATGTGTTATCTATGTATAATATCATATATAATATTATATCAGATATATAATATCTGACACGTAAAAATGTTGAACTTTTAACTTTTAAACAGATATATGATATTTTATGTAGACTATATTTTATACACAAATGACTTTTAAACTTTTTGGAGATAATTGTAAATTCACATGCAGTTGGATAAAAGAATACAGAGAAATCTGAGGTAGTTTTTACCAAATTTCTCCTAGTGGTAAAATATTGTGTAACTATAATACAATATCACAACTGAACAAAATGACATTGATACATCCTACTCACCTTATCTGGATTTCACCAGTTTCACTTGCACTCATTTGTGTGTATGTGACATATGTAGTTCTAGGCAATTTTATGACATATGTACATTCATGACACTATATATATATTTTTTTTGAGCTGGAGTCTCACTCTGCCGCCCAGACTGGAGTGCAGGGGCCGCTCCCGGCCACCGCAGCCTCGACCTGCTGGGCTCCAGAGATCCTTCTGCCTCGGCCTTCCAAGTAGCTGGAACTACAGGTGCCCACTACCAGGCCCGGCTGGTTTTTGATTGATTGTAGAGATGAGGTCTTGCTGCCCAGGCGTGTCTCGAACCCGCGGGCTCAGGCAATCCACTCACCTCAGCCTCCCAAAGGCACGGGATGACAGGCTGAACCACCGAGCCTGGCTATGACACTATACTTTTACAAGTATATTGTATCTTGATCTTTGATGGAACTCAGTTGAATAAATTCCTTTTTGAAGGAAAGTTAGAAACAAAAATAAACTTCACATGAATTTGATGTAACCATATGACTTTTTTAAAAGGAAAATGTGCACAGTTCATATCTAGGAAATGAAAATGCCAATTATAACAAGCAGTGGTACTATTTATTATGAAACATATTTGAAAATATTATTTTAAAGAAAAAATATATTTTTAATAAATGTCTATTTTTAGTGTCATTATACTTTAAACCATTTTAGACAATGCTAGTAGGTAATGATACACTGATATTTTAGCTTTCTGAGTCTTAATATCACTGTTTAGATGAGGTTCACAGATGAATTCATAATAGACGGTTCGCATATAAGATCTACTTGATTTGGCTTAGTATTCTCAGAAAAAAATAACATAATTTAAGCTGTCTGTCTTTTTGTAATAATAAACTTTCTTTTTAGAGTGATTTTAGGCTTACAGAAAAATTAAGCAGAGAATTCCTACATACCCTTTGTCCCCACACATGCACAATCTCCCCCAGTGTCCAAATCAGGCACGATGGTTTTACATTGGTTACAATCAAAGAACCCACACTGATACAGATTTATCACCCAGAATCAATCGTTTACATTAGGGCATATTGTTGGTGGTGTCACATTTTATTGGTTTGAGCAAACATATAATGACATGAATCCATCATTGTAATGTCATGCCGAGTAGTTTCACTGCCTTAAAAATCTCCTGTACTCTGTCTAGTCATTCTTTCCTCTCCTCTAACCTTTGGCAACCCTGGTCTTTTTTTTTTTTTTTTTAAACTATTTTCATAGTTTTACCTTTTTTGAAAGTTAGATTCTTGGAGTCATACGGTATGCAGTCTTTTTTATTAACTTATTTCAGTTAGCAGTGTGCATTTATGCTTCTTCCATATCTTCTTATTACTTGATAGCCCTTCCTTCCTTCCTTTCTTCCTTGCTTCTTTCTTCTTTCTTTCTCCTTCCTTTCTTCTTCCCTTCCTCCCTCCTTCCTTTCCTCCCTCCCTCCTGTCCTTCCTTCTCTTTTTTTTTTTTTGTAGAGTAATATTCTGTTGTCTGGATATGCCGCAGTTTATTGATCCAGTCACCTGCTGAACAGCATCTTGTTTGGCTACAAGTTTTGGTAATTATAAATAAAGCTGCTATACTTGTCTGTGCAGGTTTTCGTGAGGATATTCGTTTTCAGTTCATTTGAGTAAATACCGAGGAGTGTGATTGCTGGATCACATGTACCGTAAGAGTCTACTTAGCTTAAATTGGGAAGAAACCACCAAATGGTCTTTCTTTTAAAGTGGTTGTACCACACTGTATTCCCACCAGCAATGAATGAGAGATTCTGTTGCTCTGTGTTTTCTCCAGGCTTTGGGGTTATCAGTGTTCTGGATTTCAACCATTCTAACATCTATAAAGTGGTATTTCACTGTTGTTCTGTTTTGTAATTTCCTGATAATGTATGGTATGGAAATCTTTTTTATATGTTTACTAGCCATCTGTATTTTTTTTTTTTTTGGTGTGGTGTCTGTGTAGGTTTCAAGTCCATTTTTGAATTAGGTTATTTTTGCTGTTGTTGTTTAGTCTAAAAAGTTCTGTGTATATTTTGGATAGCAGGATTTGTTTGTTTTTTTCAACATGTTTGTTTCAAATATTTTACCCCAGTCTGTGATTTGTCTTTTCATTTTCTTGACAATTCTTTGACAGAGCAGAAAACTGTAATTTTTTTTTTTTTACGATTAGAAAATATAGTTTATTTTAAAAGTAAATTAGAGAGAGAAAGGGGCGATTCACTTCCTCAAGGTAGGGAAGGGAGCCATAGCTCAAAGAGCATATGGCCACATGAGAGCCCAGTAAGGAAATGGCCAGAAAATTGTAATCCTAATTAAGTCTAATTTATCAATTCTTTCTCTTATGGGTTGTATGTTGGATGCTGGATCTCCAATGTCATTTCTGTACCCCAAATCATCCAGGTGTCCTCCTGTCATTTTTGAGGAGTGTTATAGTTTTATGTTTTATATTTACTGTATAGGGCTTTAATGCATTCTAAGTTAATTTTTGTAAACAGTGTAAGATCTGTGTTTAGATTCATTTTTTCACATGTGGATGCCCAGTTGTTCCAGTCACTTATTGAAAAGACTGGCTTATATATATTGTATTGTCTTTGTTCCTTTGTCAAAGATCAGTTGACTATATGTCTGTGGGTCTGTTCCTGGGCTCTTCATTCTGTTCCACTGATCAATTCATTTTTTCTTTCACCAGTACTACCCTTCCTTGAATGCAACAGTTTTTCAGGGAACCTTAAAATTTAGGAGTGTCAATCCCCTGACTTGTCTTCTCCTTCCATATTGTTTTGTCTTGGCTATTCTGGACCTTTGCCTCTTCATATAAACCTTAGACTAAAGATGTCAATGTCTGCAAAGTAACTTCTTGGGGTTTTGATAGAGATTATATTGATTTTATAGACCAAGTTGAGAATAACATCTATTTTGAAATACTAAGTGTCTTTATCAATGATCGAAGAATATATCTATCTCCCCATTTATACTGTCCTTTGATTTCTCTCATCAGATTTTAACAATTTTCCTCACATAGGCCTTTACATATTTTGTTAGACTTATACCTAAGTGCTATGTTTGGGCGTCTAATATAAAAGGTATTGTATTTCTAATTTCAAATTCCACTTGCTCCCTGCTTGTAGGCAAGAAAGTATATTAGCCCTTTATCCTACAACCTTGCTATGATTACTTATTAGTTCTGAAGTTTTTGTTGTTTTGCTTTTTTATTTGTTTATTTTCAAATATTTTGCACAAAGAATTATTTCTTCCGCAATCAAAGACAGTGTTATTTCTTCATTCCCAATTTACATACCTTTTATTTCCTCTTCTTGTCTTATTGTATTTGCTAGCACTTCCAGTACCACACTATAAGCAGTAGTGAGAAGGAGCATCCTTGTCTTGTTCTGATATTAGTGTGAAAGTTTTGAGTTTCTCATTAAGTATGATGTAAGCTGTAGGGTTTTTTGTAGATTTTTTTTTTTTTTTTTTTATCAAGCTGAAGAAATTCCCCTCTACTCCTGGTTTACTAAGAGGTTTTTTGTTTGTTTGTTTTTTGAGTTGGAGCCTCACTTTGTCACCCAGGTTGGAGGGCAGTGCCACGCTCTCAGCTACCGCAGCCTCGACCTACTGGGCTCAGACAATCCTTCCACCTCAGCCTTTCAAGTAGCTGAAGCTACAGGCATGCACCACCAAGCCTGGATAATTTTTTGACTTATTGTAGAAATGAGGTCTTGCAAATTTTGTTTGCTTTTCAAATCATGAATGTGTGTTGCATTTTGCTAAATGCTTTTTTGTATCAATTAATGATTATGTAAATTTTCTTATTTAGCCTGATAATGTGACAAATTACATTAGTTGATTTTCAAATGTTGAATCAGCCTTGCATACCTGGGAGAAATCCCACCTGATCATGGAGTGTAGTTCTTTTTATACAACTTTTAGTTTTATTTATTTTCCCCCGATTTTGTTTTTAATTTTATTAAATTCAGTTCTAAATTTTACTATTTATTTTCTTCTGCTTAGTTTGGATTTAATTTGCTCTTTTTAAAAATAGTTTTTTAAGGTGGAATCATATTATTGATTTTAGATATCTTTTTTTTTTTTTGGTAAATGTATGCAATCATATAAGATTCCTTCTTATATCTGTTTAATGCACCACACAAGTTTTGATAAGCTGAATTTTCAGTTTTATTTAATTCAAATTATCTGGTCATTTCTTTTGAAATTTCTTCTTTTACCTATTCATCGTTGAAATTTTTTTTTAATTCCAAGTATTTTGAATTATTTTTACATATTCTGTTAATGATGACTAGTTTAATTTCAGCATGATCTGAGAACATACTTCGTATGATTTCTATTATTTTAATTTTACTGTGATATACTTTATGTCCCAGGATGTGGTGTATTTTGATGAATGTCTTATGTGAGATTGGAAAGAATGTATAATCTACTGTTGTTGGATCGAGTAGCCTATCAAAATCAGTTAGATCCAGTTGACTGGTGGTGCTGTTGAGTTCAACTGTTATTAATTTTCTGCCTGCTTGATCTATAATTTACTGATAGTGTGATTTAAATATTTCCAACTATAACAGTAGATTTTTCTATTTCTTCTTGCAGTTCTATCAGTTTTTGCTTGACCTGTTTTGATGTTGTTAATCACATACATATTTAGGATCACTGTCTTCTTGGGAAATTGATCCCTTTATCGTTACCTAATGCCCTTCTTTATATCTGATATTTTTTTCTCATTCTGAGCCCTACAGTATTTAAAATTGATATAGCTATTCTGGCTTTTTTATTGTGTTAACATAGAACGTCTTTTTTATATCTTTACATTGGACCTATATGTATCTTTTTATACAGATTGGGTTTTTTGTAGGCAGCATATAGTTGGGTATTGCTTTTTGATCCACTTGGAAAAATCTGTCTTTTAATTGATATATTTAGACTCTCGACACTCAGAGCAATTGTTTATTGATATAGTTGAATTAATATCATCCATATTTGTCACTGTTTTTGTATTTGTTACCTTGTTCTTTGTTACTTTTTCTTCATTTTTTTCCTAATTCTTATGTTTTTTAAATTGTTGTTTCTGTTTTTGTTGTTTTTTTTTTGAGTTGGTGTCTCACTTTGTCACTCAGACTAGTGTGCATGATCATGGCTACCACATCCTCAACTCAGGCATGATCATGGCTACCACATCCTCAACATGCTGGACTCAGGTGATCCTTCTACCTCAGCCTCCTGAGTAGCTGGGACTACAGGCACACCCACCTACATCTGGATAAGTATTGGATGTGTTATAGAGATGAGGTCTTGTCAGTTTGCTCAGGTTAGTCTCAAACTTCTGGGCTCAGGCAATGCTCTTGCCTTAACCTCCCAAAGTGCTGGGATTACAGGAGTGAGCCACCCCATGGGGCATCTTGTGGTTTTAATAGAGCATTTTATGTTTCCATTTTCTCTGATCTCTTAGCATATTCATGGTACTTCTTTTTTTCTTAACGGTTGCCTGAGCATATCTCATATCTCAATATCTCATTTGCAACGAATTGAAGCCCACATTTAAATAACATTATTACCATTTCATGGATAGTGTATCTTATAATAAAAAAGATACTAATTTACAAATATATATATATTTACCATCAAACTCATTGTTGCTACTGTCATTTTGAATAAAGTATTATCTCTTAGATCTATTACAGAATTTTTTAAAAAGCCTTTGTTTTGCCTTCTCTTGCTTCCTCTGCTTTTCTTCCTTTCTTTATGTAGATCTGAGATTCTGACCCATATCAGTTTCTTTTTCTCTGTAGAGCTTCTTTTAATATATTTTTTGTAAGGCAACTTTGCTTGCCATACATTTTTCTCAGTTTGTTTGTTTGTTTATCTGACAATATCTTTATTTCTTCTTCATTTTAATGGATAGTTTTGCAGGGTACAAAATTCTAGATGTTTTCTTTTTCTCTCAACATTTAAAGTATTATACTTCACTCTCTTGCTTCATGGTTTGTTAGAAGAGATCAGATACAATTCTTATTTAACTTAAGGCTTTTCCCCCCCTTCCTTTATTCAGATTTTTAAAATTATCTTTGATTTTGTTCAGTGTGATTATGATTTGACTAGGTATAGGGTTTGTTGCTACTGTTTGGCATATACCCTTCCAGATTTCCAAATGTGTGATTTAGTCAGTGACTATAATTTGAAGAAATTCTCAGTCAATATCACTTTAAATATTGTTTCGTTTCCTCTCTTCTTTTTCTAGTATTTACTTTTCATGTGTTTCACTTTTTTGTGGTTGTCCACAGTTCTAGAATGTTTTATTCTTTCTTTTTATCCCACAAGCCTTTGTTCTGTTTGCTTTTCAGTTTAGAATGTGTCTATTGTCATGTTCTCAAGCTCAAAGATTTTTTTTTCTTCCTCTGCCACATTCAATTGACTAATGAGACCATTAAAGTATCGTAGGCATTCTTCATCTTTAGGATAATGTTTTAGATCGCTAAAATTTATTTTTTATTCTTAGAATTTCCATCTCTCTGCTTGTATTATCCTTCTGTTCTTTCATGTTTTATTGTTTTCCCCTTAAATCTCTTAGCATATTAATCATAGTTGTTCTAATTTCCTGGGCTGATAATTCAAACATCCTTGCCATACCTGACTCTGATTGCCAAACTTGTTCAGTCTTTTTAAGCTGTGCATTTTGTCTTTTAGTGTGTCTTGCTGTTTTTTTTGTTTTTTTTGTTTTTTATCCAGATATGATGTCCTGAATAAAAGGACCTCCAGTAACTAAGCCTTTAATAGTGAAATGATAGGATGCAGGGGGGAGGACAGTGTTCCGTAGTGCTATAATTAGGTCTCAGTCTTTTTGGCAAGTTGTACCCCTGCCCGTGAACTTCTCAAGGATTTCTCAGTTCTACCCCCCACCCTAGGTGGGACAGAATGAATACAATCAGCTGGAGGTGGGTGTTTTTCTCTCCCGGCATGAAATGCTAAAGACAGCTGGAGTTGACTATTTATCCTCCACCAGTTAGGTTAGGTTCTGATAGAATCTCAGTAGGTTAAGGTTCTAGTAAAATAGTTGCTCCTGAGAGAAGACCTTGTTAAAAAGAACAGAATGCATTGGTATATTGCAAAATAGTTACTTTTGCTTCTCTGTGACTAAAAGCACAAGGAGGGTTTTCTCTGAGATTCACTAGTAAAGCTCCTGGAGGTGAAACTGACAGAAGTGTGTTGGCCTATTTGTTACTGAGCCTTCCCTGACCATTGTAACTCTCAGAATTTTCCTCATTGAGCTTTCAGCAGTTTGCTAATTACATTTTAACTTTTCCTACACCCTCAGCATGGGTCGCCAAGAAAACTTCTGCTTGTGGGTTTCTATCTCTGTTTAGTTTTCATTTTTCATTTTTCTTCTTTTTCCAATTAAAAAATATATTTTGTTTGGCACACCTTGTGATACTTTGTGTTTTAATTATTGTGTACGGTTTTTATCTTAGCCTCTTTTTTTTTAATTTTTATTTTAAAGACGTGGGATACATTTCAGGGTTAGGTATACAAATGGTCATTGTACAGGTTTGTTTAGTTTTTCTATAACAAATGGTCACAGACTAGATAATCTACAAAGAGAATGAATTTGTTTCTTATACAATGTTGTTTCTTATGGAGGTTGGAGAGATCAAGGTTGAGGGGGTCCATATCTGGTAAGGGTCTGTTTTTGCTTCATACCATAGTGGAAGACAGGAGAACAAAGGAACACAAGAAAACAAGAGCAGCCCGTAATCCCACGCCTTTGAGAGGCTGAGGTGAGTGGATTGCCTGAGCCCGTGGGTTCGAGACCCACCTGGGCAACTTGGCGAGACCTCATCTCTACAATAAATCAAAAATGAGCTGGGCATGGTAGCGCATGCCTGTAGTTCCAGCTACTTGGAAAGTGGAGGCGGAAGGATCGCCGGAGCCCAGCAGGTGGAGGCTGCAGTGGCCGGGAGCATCCACTGCACTCCGGTCTGGGCGACAGAGTGAGACTCCAACTCAAAAAAAAGAAAGAAAGAAAGGAAACAAGAACAAGGGCTGAGCTTACTTCTATCAGAAGTCCGCTACCACAATAACGTTATTCTTCCATTTACGTTGACAGAAACTTTATTGTCTAATCACTGTGAAGGGTCCCACCACTCGATACCATCTCCACTCCCTTCATGGCATCACAATAGCAATGAAATTTCAACATGAGTTTGGGAGAGGACATTCAAACCAGAGTAGTTTCTGTTCTGGTAAGCTGTGATTGTCTCCGCCTGCTGGGCTCAGGCGATCCTCCCACCTCAGCCTCCCAGGTAGCTGGAAGCACAGGTGCCTACCACCATGCCCAGCTAATTTTTTGATTTACTGTAGAGATGAGGTCTCGCTAAGTTGCCCAGGCTGGTGGCGAACCTGTGGACTCAGGCAGTCCTCTCACCTCCACCTCTCCAAGGGCTGAGATTACAGGCATAAGCCCCCACTCCTGGCTATGATTGTCACCATCCATCTGCATGTCTTTTCACACTTGGGGGGGAAATTTGTTTGCCTTGTGACCTCACTTTTCTGAGAGATACAAGAATAACTACTTATTTTTAGTTTGCTAAGCTTTTACTTACTGTCAAGACAGAATGGCAACTTCTCAGCTCTTTACATGACATCAGGAACTAGAAGTCTGAAACTATATTTTCGTGACACAGATCTCACCTATAAATTTTGAAGAACAGAAATAAAAAAATATACATACTTAGCAGGTATAGGTAGGTGCATGCATATGTGTGTGTGTGTGTGTGTGTGTGTGTGTGTGTGTGTGTGTGTGTGTGTGTATGTAAAAGCTTTAATAAATTATTTTTTTCCCAGTGAAAGCCATTTAATATGTGTAACTATGGTTCTTAATTTTCTGATCAGAGTGGTTATAAAAAGTATGGGATCAGTATCAGTTTTCTTTTTTTTTTTTTTAAGTTGGAGTCTCACTCTGTCGCCCCCTGCTGGAGCACAGTGACACGCTCAAGCCACCACAGCCTTGGTATCCCAGGCTCAGGCGATCCTTCTGCCTCAACCTTCCAAGTAGCTGGAACTACAGGCCTGCACCACCAGACCTGGCTAATTTTTGATTTATTGTAGAGACGCGGTCTCACTGAGTTGCCCAGGCTGGTCTCGAATGTGCGAACTCAGGCAGTCCTCTCACCTTGGCCTCCCAAAATGCTGGGATTATAGGCGTGAGCCACTACTCCAGGCCTCAGTATCAGTTTTCATCAGGACAATCTTTTGTAGTGACTTTGACATGCAAATGTGGCTTCGGAAGAAAAAGCACTGGCCAAGAAGCACTTGTGTCTAGGGAGCAGAATGTGATGGGTGAGATGGGTGGAACCAGTGGCTGATTTTTGGTTGTTATAGACCATGATTTTCAACGCTAGGTGCATGTAATACTTTGTTGCAGATAAAAACTAAATTCAAATCCCTCCCTCCCAAAATGTGTGTGATGACATAGATCTTATCAGGAATTGATTTTCTAAGGCGACAACAGCAGAACACTTGCTGATTGATTACTTAGATGCTAGTGAACAGGCTTCCAAGGAAGCAATGCGTTTTACATGAATCTCAGCACATTCTTCTGTTTTTGAATACATATATGAATGGTCAGATTGGTGCTCTGTATTTGGAGAAGAATGTGGTTACCATTTATGCTTACATCACTTCTCTGCATACCTGGGCTTTGCTAGCTGCTCATGAACTAAAGCCTCCTGCTGAATGACGACCTCATAGCAACTAAAAGTACTGAATGCAAATGATTTTCGGCATTACAGATGTTGAGCTTGTTTATTCGTTGTTAGTAGTTATGTGTCGCTTACAAAGTCGATAATATAAGATATAAATATAGATTTTTTTGTTCAAAATATATGGATAAAATCACCCACCTCTTAAGGAAAAGCAATATAGACATTACTAAGCTCTGAAACTGCTATATAAATAAATTTTCAAAAGCACAAGAATATGAATCAAAAGGAAGACATTATTCACTCCTACTTAAATACTGTTTTACATAACTATTTATAAAATATTCGTTAAACTTAAATCATTACAGAGGAAAATATACACTCTTTTAAAAACAATCATGCCCCAGAAAGGAGTCTGTTATCACTGATTTTTTTTCACAGAAATAAATGCTTCTGCTACAGTTCTTTCAGGCTAAAAGTAAATCTAAAGATGGTATGAAGTGCCACTGATTATTACAATAATATCTGGGTTTTGTTGTTAACTTTAAGTTGGGAAAAAAGGCATACTATTTAATAAGTCATATTATTAGTTTTTATTTATGTTTATTTTTTCCGCTTGGCTTATTATCTAAGAAGTTATGAGCTGTCAGAAAAAAATTTGAGTATTAACACAAGCTAAATGTGGTTAACTATTGGAATGCTGGTGATTCATATTAGCACTTTTCACCTTGACAGATAAATAAATGCTCCGATAAACAATATATCTTTAATTGCGTTTTAATTCATATGAGCCCAGCATGAAATATAATACTAATAACTATATTTCTCTTCCTCATTGTGAATTCTTCTGGCCAATTTTCTCTGTTCTTTTTTTGTCGCAGGAGAGGAGAGACAGAGTCTGAGTCCTCTACTAGCCTAATAAAAATTATTTGAGGCCGGGTACGGTGGCTCACACTTATAATCCCAGCACTTTGGGAGGCCGAGGTAAAAGGATTGCCTGAGCCCACGGATTCGAGACCAGCCTGGGTAACTTGGCGAGACCTTATCTCTACAATAAATCAAAAATTAGTGGGTCATAGTGGCACATACCTACTTGGAAGGCTGAGGGGGAGGCCTTACCTGAGCCCAGCAAGTAGAGGCTGCGGTGGCCATGAGCGTACCACTGCACTCCAGCCTGGGCAACAGAGTGAGACTCTAACTCAAAAAAAAAAAAATTATTTGAATTTAATGAAGGCCTTTAAACAGAATTATATGTCACAGAAAAAGCCATTAAAGAGGCAGACAGGCTGAAATCTTAGACTGTTTAAGGGCTGAAAACAGATCTTACACACTTTTTACAACAGTGGTAAGCACTGTCACATAAAGTTGATATTTAATGAATATTCATGTATAACAGGGTTTGGGGTCATGATACCACCTGTCTCCCATAACCTGGTTGCAGAAATAAACTCTTTTTCTCCATGTTTCTGCCTCTTGTCTTCAACAGACCACAAGGGGAGCAGCTGGACTGCTTTACCGGGGAATACATCGGCCACTCTGGGAGGATGTGGCTGCTTGCAGCCTGCCAGCTTCTGCAGGGCTGTCCCAGGAAACTCCCTGCTGAAACCCTTTTGCTCTGAGGATTCTCCAAGGTATGTCCCCATGAACCAAGGCCAAGGGTTCTTTGCAATTCACAAAGAGAAGAATGGAGATTGGCAGTTGATGCGCTTTTGGGTGAGTCAGTCAGACTGGAAGGTGAGCTGGGCGTTTAACCCCTTTACGTTTGGACTTTTAATAGCAATTTTCAGGTACCAGAAAAGGTGGTTGTAACTCACTAGTACCTTTGGGTTGTCCTTGCATTTCTGTTTTGTCCCTGACAGCGGACATACCTGTGGGAAAGTCAGATCAGATTGCAAGCAGAGAGTTGAAACCCTTCTCAATTGAATTTTAATAGGCATTTGGAGGTGCCAGAGAAGGTGGTTATAACTCGTTTGCGTATTGAGATGTCCTTTGGTGTGAGGCAGACCAGACCAAAAGCAGGGAGTTTAACCTCTTCTCATTTGGGCTTTTAATAACTGTTTGCAGGTGCCGGGAAAGATGGTTGTGACTTGTCTGCACTTTGGGATATTCTTTGGTTCTGCTGTTTGTACTTGTCGGTTTTGTCTTTGTCTGTTGTCTTAATATGGGAGATAACAAGTCTATTCCATTGGACACTCATTTGGGACAGATGCTATATGGTCTATGTAACTCGTGATAGGATTTATGGGGGGAGATTTGTGAAGGGAATTTTGTATGTGACGAAGTTGGCTCTAATTGAAAGAAAATTGTTTTTAATAGTCTTTCTGAATTTTGTTCCCCTATGTTGGGGCAGGGTTTTCTTGGGGTACCAATATGCTCTTGGTAAGACTGCAAGAGGTTTTGATGTGTAGTTCTATAGTCTGTTTCTTTTTGGAGACTTTTTCAGACTTGTGTTCAGAAGTTCAACTTTTATTGCCTCTGACCATTTCCAGTTTGTTTTACCCCCTTGAGAAGGCCTAAGGTAATGGCTTTCTCCTGTAACCTTTTTCAAATCCTGTAACCTTTTGTTCTTCCTCCAGTTCTAACTGTATTTGTGACCTGATGCTGAGACGTTTTGTCTACAAGGTCTAGAAAAGCAGTGTTTTATTATTATGCTAGAGTGTGGTTAGGTGTCTGCACCTGAGAAGATTACCATTCCCCCACCTGTGGTGAATTTAGGGATGGGCTTGAGTATTTTTGTCTTTGATAGGATTATTGTGTTAAGCCATGAACTGAATTGAGGATCTTAAGGGTGGGCTTGAGTATTTGCCTTTGACAGGAAACTTGACAGGTTTTTACAGAGATTACTATGTTGACCTTGAACTAAAAGGTGGACTGATGAACATTTCTACACTTTTGATGAGCTTAGGGGTGGGCTTGAGTATTTGTCTTTGACAGGGGACTTGATAGATTTTTATAGGAATTATTATTATTATTATTTTTGAGTGGAGTTTCACCGGGCTGGAGTGCCCGGGTGATCCTTTTTTTTCAGCCTTCCATGTAGCTGGAACCGCAGGCATGCGCCACCACGCCTGGCTAATTTTTTGATTTATTGTAGAGTAGAGGTCTCACTATGTTGCTCAAGCTGGTCTTGGACCCCTGAGTTTAGGCAATCCTCTTGCCTCTGCTTCCCAAAGTACTGGGATTGCAGGTTTGAGCACCACCCCTGGTTAACAATTATTATGTTAAACCACGAATTGAAAAGTGAGAAGACCCACCTGTCTCCCCAACCTTGATGACCTTAAGTGGGCCTGAGTATTTCCTTTCAACAGGGAACTTAATAGACTTACCCAGAAATTATGATGTTAAGTATGAACTGAAAGGGTAGGCTTGCTCTTGTAAGTCCACATTCTGGCCCACAATGTGGTCAAGCCTATTGTGCAGATGGGGGAAAAAAAAGTTTGATTGCTTCTTGTTTTTCATCAGGTTCTAACTTCCAGGTTAAGGTTTCTCTTTTCCTATTGGTAACTGGTCTAAAAACCCCAAATTTCATGTTTCATCACAATGCTTCCTGTTGTTTTAATAGGTTTTTGATTTCTTAGGAACACTGAGCTTTAAGAAGAGTCAAGATTTTACATCCATGTAGTTTTTGGTATTAATTTACAATGTATCACTTTGGTTGAATGGATAACTATTATTTTTATAGTAATCTGTTATTCTGTTTTAGTAAAATGTGCTGAGCCTTTTATAACTTTAGTAAATGTTCTACTAATTAATCCTTGTGCTGTTGAGTTACAGGGCTTTGTCTCTTTGGACTGGGAAATGTGGTGACTTTTGCTAAACCCCACCCATCGGAATCTCATCTTCAGGTCCAAGAGAAAGTGAAAATCAAGATGAACTGTTTTTATAAGACACAAGGCCAAACATTAAGGTTATTTAATCTCTCTAGGTCCAGGGACTGTTGTGGAAGAGGTGGGCATGTGAGAATGTAAGTGAAAGGAGGGACCTAGAGTGCGAAGCCATTTCCTTCTGTTTTTAAGTCAAAGCACAATGATGAGGAAGTAAAAACTGCCCCGAAGGAATGCATACCTCTAGATAAAGAATAACTTTGCTGATTTTGTTCTTTAGAAGCACAGACCTCTCAAGCATGACCAGTATTGGTCCATTGTAATCTTAAAATAAACTCCTGAGGATAATGAGATCCTGAGACTCAGTGCCTGGTGACCAGACCCCTCTCAGGGTTTGTGAGACATCTGCAAGTGGTTGACAAGGAAGTCATGGCAGTCACATCTACCTGATTGCAACATCTCCAGGGGAGAGGATTTAAGTCAGGACTCAGGGGCTACGGGGGCACACTTACCTTAGAGTGTTGACCCTCTTCCTGTCTATGGGAAGTGAATTTTTCTTAAATAAATCTCTTCTTCCTTCATCTTTTTTGTGTGTTACAAATCTTTGCATTGTTTGGATCTCTCGTTACTGGCATGCTGGCTCTGACGGTGTTGTACCCCTCCACACCCTAACAGTAAGGGCTAATTTTCAAGAGACAAGATTAATTCAGAGTTGTACATGCCAGACACAGGAAAAGTAAAAGGACAAAATCAAGTGCCTGGACCACAATAGCTTGTAATATAGATCTGATCCAGAATTTTTTTTTTTTTTTTTCCAAACTGAACTCTGGGTCTGACTCCCTCTTGCTCTTAAACAATTGGCTATAAAATCAGATCAAGCCATGCCCTTCCCACATAATCCAACATTGCGGATGTGTAACACAAAATAGACAATTCTAGGAACCGTCCTAGCCCCTTGATACCTCACCAGGCAAAGGGAATAGACAACCCTAGGAGTGAGCCTTCTTAGTGATGAGGGGTCTCCTGCTGTTTATTGGCCCTCACAGGCATTCTAAAGAATGATGTCTGGACAATGTTGGGAACTGAGGACTAAACCTGTGAGAAACGAACTCACCTGTCCAAAATCCAAGGACAGACACAGAGACGTGGAGTGCAGCAGAAGTGAGACTTTAATGATGGTCTTGCAATTCAGGTGTTTGGTGGGAAGGCACACCAGAGCAGTTACAGCCAGCATATTTATGCCCTAGAATGCAAGTCCCTCTCCTGGCTTCCTATTGGTTCAGTAATTGCAGGAGTTACAAGCTTTGCTTTGCTATTGGATGCCTACATGCTACATGTTGATTGACTTTATAGAATTATCTCATTTACATGTCCTATTTGCTGATTGGCTTACAGGATTACTGTTCTGATTGGATTCTGCCAAAAGTTTAAATATGTAGCCCCCAAAGTAAAAAGCCTGTGACAAGGAAGCACAAAGAAGCAGGAACTGAATCAACAAAAGAGAAGCACAAAGCAGTTAGACAGCATCTTGAGAACCCAAGGTAAACTAGGCTCCAATTTGAAAATAAATCACCATTCTTATTTCTCACAAACCTGATCTTTTTCTCTTATTCAAATTCCTAACTGAAGGCTTGAGGAGTCACTGCCTGGTAAGGACTCACCACAAGGGGTTTTATTATGCTAGATACTAAAGTCTGTTTTCCAACCTGACTCTGCTATAACATTATAAAACAGGACAAACTGAAGAAACTGGAGGAACTTTGGTGAATGGCTCTGGCCTCATCTGGATACTGATTTCCATCATTCAGATCAGCAACTTAGGGCCTGTGATGCAGTGTGTCCCTGAGGGCAATGTATTTGTATGTGGACCACGGATAATACCCTAGACTTTTGATTGTTTGTGGAAAGATACTGATTCAGGACACTGTCTTTTGTAAATGCTGGTTGTTCCTGTGTTTTATCATGTATCTGATACCACTTATTGAACTACTTCTTTAAACTTGTTTACTCATCTCCCATGGGATTTCCCAGTAGGAATCCAAGATGGAGACAACCATTTTACTGCTTATATCTTGTTGCTGTAGTGGGGAGTTGCAGTCCACCAACATGTGCTAAAAAGTTCATCTAAAACATTTGCATATTGTTAATGAAACTGAAAAATCTTTAAGTAATTTGCAAGCTTCTTTAGGTTCTTGGGCTAAGGTAGTTTTAGACAATAGAATGGCTTTAGATTGCATTCTAGCCAAGCAAGGTAGAATTTGTATGACTATTGATTCTTGATCCTATGTTAACACATCTGCACAAGGACAGCCAGCGTCAAGACACCACTTGGTAACAGCAGCAGACTCTCAAGCTTCAGACTCTCTTTCTAGATGGGATCTTCGATGGAACTTTGGACTGGATTTTTATTTGTTTTTGTGAATTCCTTCTGTCTTAAGAAGTATCTTTTCTAGTATTGGTATATTAGTGGTAACTGTTTTGGTGTGTGGATGATTGTTTTATGTATTGTTTAAATACTGTATATCTCGTACAATTAAGGCCCCTGAACTTATGGGCAAAACTGTACAACATGCAAGAAAACAGAGAGAAGACAATATTTCAAATGTTCGAACAGAAAGAGCCAACAATCTCATGACATAAATCATGGGTATAACTAATAACAGAGAATTTTATAGGCCAAGGCTCTGGGAATGAGGATTCTTACATTTTTCATGTTTGATTTGGTGTGGTTTACCTTAAAGTACCCAGGTAACTTCTTTGATTCCTATAACTTCCCATCCCCTATTAAGGAAGTATCGGCATAATTAGGAGATCTTGGGTCACACTGAAACTGCAGGTGGGCCTTGTTAATTCAGTCTCAGGGACAGTGAAGGAGGATTACGAGATCTTGAGTCATACCCTTGTTAATTTAGCCTTAGGGGTGGATGAGGGGCTATGGAGTATAAATTCTGAGTAAATTGTACTGACTTTGAGGAGGTTTTCTGGTAATGATACTGCCTGTCTCCCTGTAACCTGGTTACAGAAATAAACCCTCTTCTCCTCCCTAAATAAATAAATATTTGTATAATTGGATAGCAAATGCTCAGGAAATTATTTAATAGAATTGTAAGTGTAAGATCTATGTATACCATCATTTGGCTTGGATAATAACATTGTTGCCAGCATAATCATGGATACACAATCTCAGTCATATATTTCCTACTGTACTCTAAATTTCTCTAGTGTTGTGTCTGATATGGCCAGTAGTAGCAGAAAAATGTCCTTTATAGTATATGAAGATAGATAAGACATACACTTGTCTCTTAATCCTTCTACTTCTGGTGCTTTAAAGAACTACAAAAATTACTGAAAATTTAAAAAAATTATACATTCTTATTTCTTAGTCCCTAGTAAAATGCTTAGTCTTTCAATATAACTATTAATTGTCCCACATTGGTTATGACAAAGAAACAATAAGCAAGCAAGCAAAAAAAAAAAAAAAACTGGGCCGGGCATGGTGGCTCACACCTGTAATCTCAGCACTTTGGGAAACTGAGGTGAGAGGATTGCCTGAGCCCAGGGTTTCAAAATCAGCCTGGGCAACTTGGCGAGACCTCGTCTCTACAATAAAAAAATATACATATATTAACCGGGCGTGGTGGCTCATGCCTGTAGTTCCAGCTACTTGGGAGACTGAAGTGGAAGGTTTGCCTCAGCCCAACAGGTTGAGGCTGCAGTGGCTGTGAGCATGCCTGGGCAACAGAGTGAGACTTCAACTCAAAAAAAAAAAAAAAAAATGCTATAGAGATGCTTTGAGAAAATAATACACCTATTGTTGATAAACGTATTCTGTAAACTTAGAAAGAAATTTTATTTAAGACTATGAAAAATAGAATGTAAAATCTCAAAATAAAATAATGCTCAACAATGAATGAAAATTAACATGTGGTTTTTTTTATAGAAGCATCTGACAGTTCAATACTAACATGATTGTACAGGAGTATGATTTGGAAGACACAATGCTAGACAGAGAAAGAGAAATTAAGACATCATTTAAGGACTAACTATTATGAGTCTGATACTGTGCAGGCTGTTTTGACATACATTAGCTCAACCCTACTGCTCAAAACAATGTCAGAATGGTGTTGATACCCTTATTCTAGACGAAGTCTAACATTTGAGAGCTGTCTCTTGGAGTAGGTAATGTGGTTAGTGAGAGGGAGAAATGCGATTTTACTCAGTTCCTCCCTTCAAATTTCAAATTACACTCCTATACCACAAATATACAAATTCAAGGCCAGGCGTGGTGACTGATGCCTATAATCTTAGCACTTTGGGAGGCTGAGGCGGGCGAGAGGATGGCATGAGCCCATGGGTTTGAGTCCAGCCTGGGCAATTTGGTGAGATCTTGTCTCTACGATAAATCAGATTAGCTGGGCATGGTGGCTCATGCTTGTAGTTCTAGCTACTTGGAAGGTTGAGGCAGAAGGATCATCTAAGCCCAGCAGGTTAAGGCTGCAGCATCTGGGAGCGTGCCACTGCTCTCTAGCCTGGGTGACAGAGTATGACTCTAACTCAAATTTAAAAAAAAAGAAAAGAAAAAAAGGTACAAAAAATCCTATGTACTTTTTATTCAGATTTCCCCAGTGATAACACCTCACAAAACTGTAATGCAGTATCATAGTTAAGTAGTTAAAATTGATGCAATTCAGCTGGGTATGGTGGCTCACGCCTGTCATTCTGGCACTTTGGGAGGTGCAGGCAAGAGGATTGCCTGAGCCCATGGGCTTGAGACCAGCCTGGACAACGTGGTAAGACCTTGTCTCTATAATAAAACAAAAAATTAGCCAGGCGTGGTGGTACACACCTGTAGTTCCAGCTACGTGGAAGGCTGAAGCAGAAGGATCATCTGAGCCCAGCAGGTCGAGACTGTGGTGGCTTTGAGGGTGCCACTGCATTCCAGCCTGGGTGACAGAGTGAAACTGACTTAAAAAAAAAAAAAATTGATGCAATTCACGAATCCTCTTCAGATTTCACCAACTTTGTGCACCTTCGTGTGTGTGCGTGTGTGTATGTGTATATATATGTATTTGTGTATTTAGTTCTATGCCATCATATTTCATATGTAGTGGTGTGTATCCACCACCAGATACAGAAAAAATAGTTTGATCACTACAAGGTTCATTTCATTGTCCTTTTATAATCACCTCTCATCTCTAACCCTCCATGAATCCTGACAGCCATCAGTTCGTTCTTTATGCATTTTTTTCATTTTAAGAATGGTAGACAAATGGAATCATACATTATGTAATATTTTGAGACGCTTTATAATTTCTTTGAGATTCAACCACATTTTTGAGTAAATCAGTAGCCCATCACCGGCCCTTCCACCAACTGAGAAGCATGGAAATACTACAGTGTGCTAACCAGTCACTCACTGAAGAATATCTGGGCTATTTATAGTTTGTGGCTGTTAGAAATCCAGTTCTTTAACCCCTGTGTGCAGAGTTTTGTGTGAACAAAAGCTTTCATTTCCCTAGAATGTATTCCCAAGAGTACAATAACTGGATCATGTGTGTGCGCTTAGTTTTATAAAGAAGCTGACAAACGTTTCCAAAATGGCATTTTACATTCCCAACGGCAGTGCATGCATGAATGATCGATCCTTTTTCTCCACATCGTTGCTGACATGTGGTGGTGTCACTACTTCCTGTTTTAGTCATTCTGATCCCTGTATACTGACAACTCATTGTGTTTTTATTTTGTGCTTTTTAATGGCCGATGGTGTTCAACATCTTTTTATGTGTTTATTTTCCAAATGTATATACTCTTAATTGAAATATTGGTTCATTCCCTTTACTCCTTTTCTCCATTGATGTATTTGTTTTCTATTTGTTTCTCGTGTTTCTCATTTCTCTGTTTCTCTTCTTGCTTTCCTGTGAATAATGTGGACATTTGTAGGATTCCGTGATGAATGATTTGCAGTATTTTGCTTCATACCACTTGGTGTGATTTTACTAGTGGTCGCTACAAAGATTACATACAGTGAGTCTTCACTTAACATTGATAAGTTCTTGGAGGGTGTGACTTTAAGTGACATGACATATAGCAGGTCCTCAATGATGTCATCTTGTTGAGAGCTTGTTATAGTGTTGATGAGGAAACAAAACTTGGTTTCATTATACATTCTTTTGCTTAAAGTCATGGTTTGCAAGAAACTACCCAGGAATCTACTACACAAGATACGTATGTGATTTATCACAGTCTACTGCTCTCATTTTATCACTTTCAGTGAAGTGTGAAAATCTTATTTTCATTTTGGTCCTTTTGCCTTTTTAAAGATTATTGTCTTGAGTATTAATTGTTATTATATATTTTTATTTGTTTATTCTTATTATATGTATTTGCATCACATATTTGGTTTTTACTTAGAAACCTGATGAGAGAAAATACAATCTTTTCTATTTACTCTTATTTATTCCCTTTCATTGTTCCTTATTTCTTCTTGATGCTCCAAAATTTGTGTTTTATCATTTCCTGCGTTTGAAGAATTTTCTTTAGACATTCTTTAACAGTATGTATGCTGGAGACAAATTATTTTAGGTTTCCCTCACCGCCAAATGTCTTTAATTCTTTTCTGAGGGACTGAAAATCTAAACAAATAACAGCTAGACTATATATTAAAACAGAACTCTAACTCACAGTCTGCTACTTGGGAAGCCAAACCATGGTTTGCAGTGAACTGTCCAAAAAGCAAGCCATAACCACTGTAGTAATTAGCCCCAAACAGTCAGAAATTTAATAAGGATCGATAGGTTCCCTAATTTTTACACCCACTTCCAACTTGGAAGCAAGAGGAGGATCCAAATATACTCCCCAACCAACTGCATAGAATGCCTTGATATTAGTTCATCAATCTCTAGTTTCCCTATTCCGGCAACCCCATTCAGGGCAATCCTGAAGTCATCACTTTTTCTCTCTATAAAGCTTTTCTCCTTCTCTGTTTGGCTTTGAGTTTCTGCCAAATGTAAATGGTGATGTCTTACTTCCTTGCTATGGCAAGCTCTGTGTAAATAGCTTTTGGTTGTTCTCCTTGGGTGATCTTCATGCATTTAAACCCCTTCATTCCCAAAGAGTAATTTTCACAGATAAGAATTAGCAGTTGGCAGTTATTTTCTTTCAGTGCTTGAAAAATATGATGCCATTTCCTCCATGGGTTCAGATGAGAAAATTCACTGTCGTTTGAATCAGTGTTCTCCCATGAGTGATGTGTTGTATCTCTCTGGCTGCCTTTAGTACTTTTATTTTTTTCTTTAGTTTTCAGGTATTTAATTTTGGTGTGTCTTAGTGTAAGTTTATTTAAATTTTTACTATTTGGGGTTTTCTCAGCTTCTTAAGCCTTTAGGCTTATATATTTATCCAATTTTGGAATTTTTTAACCAACATTTCAAGAGCTCTGTGTACTCTCCTTCAGAGACTCTGATGATATAAATGTTGCTTTTAGAAATTGTCCCATAGTCCTGGAGACTTTAATTTTTTATAAGTCTATATCCTCTCTGATGTTCCACTTGGGTAAATTCTACTGATCTGTCCTCAGGTTCATTGATCTTGTCTTGTATTATCTCTAGATCACTATTAGCTTACCCAATGAAATTGGTTTTTTTTTTTTTTCAGTTATAATGTATTTCATTTTCTAATTTTCATTTTATAACTTCAGCACCTTTAGTGAGATTTTATTTTTTATTTGTTTCAAATAACTTGTAATTTCTTATTAAAATATTTTTTATGACGACTGTTCCAAAACTCCTGTTAGATCATTCCACTGCCTGACTCTTCTCAGTGTTAATATCCACTGTCTTTTCTCACTTTAGTTGTAATTTTTCAGTTGAAATGACAGGAGATTTTTAATTTGATCCTGGACATTTTATTTATGATGTTAGGGGACTCTGAGTTTCATTTAAATCTTTTATTTCGGCAGTCAGTCATCCTGTTTAGGTTTAGTCCATGGGTCTTGGACTATCTTCATGGGCTGTACTTTCCATGAAGATTTAATTTTCAGAGACTTTGTGGTGCCATTTTGGTCTGCCTGATGTTAGCGGAGACAACTCCTGCTATTCCCTAGTGGTACTATCTGAGGAGGTGAAAGGAGCATCTTTAGGCTCTGCCTCCTTGTCCCTCTGGAGGAAGAAAGGTAGCCTCTGATCCATGATAAAGTCTGTTTCCTGGGCTGAGCAGTTGTGGCAGAAGCCCTCTTGCCAAAGCCTCCTTGCAACTTGGTGTCTCTCAGTGAAAAAAGAGATTTTCCAGCCCACAGGGATGAAGGGTACATCGTGAGTTAGGCTACATGTTTTGGTGAAATCCCCTCTCCTGGCATCCCCCGGCCACCTGATGTATCTCGGTTAAGGAGGGATACTTGCTACCCATGATAATATAAAGCCTTCCCAGGTTAGATAATTTTTCTGGTGTGATTCTCCTTGCCAGTGTCTGATATTGCAAACAGAAAGAGCAGACCCTTAGTCCAAGAGTGGACACAGAGCTCTCTCCTGGTCCACTTACTGTTAGTGGGACACTTGTTTTTATTTTTGAGTCAGATCTCACTCTGTCACCCAGGTTGGAGTGACATTTGGTCTGAAATGCAATTTCTGTGTTTATTTTAAGCATTATTTTTTCTCCTATGGAGCACTTGTAAGGGAAAAAAAAGTGATTTTAAGGAAAATAATTTTCTTTACCATGTTCTTCAGGTTCATAGCCAGACATATACCTAGTGATATTTCTAAGTAAAAAACACGTGTACGTGGAAATTTTATACCAGAAAAAAAGTGGTTAAGAATTTTACAAATAACCATATACATGTTTATTTATTTATTTATTTTACTCATGTTGATTAGTACCCATTCTGTGCTAAGCATTCTGTGCACGAGGCACGAGAAGATACTTGGTATAACACCCAAAATCCCTGAGTTGAAAAAGACAGGCAAGAGGCTGGAAAAGCAAAAACAAAAAGCCAAATAATGTGCTCACCTATTTTTATTTTATATTTTTGGTTGGAGTCTTACTCTGTCACCCAGGCTGGAATGCAGTGACACGCTCATGGCCACCGCAGCCTCAACCTGCTGGGCTCATGCAAGCCTTCCACCTCAGCCTTCTAAATAGCTGGAACTACAGGTGTGCGCTACCGCGCCTGGCATTTTATTATTTTATTTTATTTTATTAGTTTATTTTGTTTTATTTTTTGTAGAGATGAGGTCTCACCAAGTTACCCAGGCTAATCGAACCCTTGAGTTGAGGCAATCCTCTCGCCTCCGCCTCTCAGAGTGCTAGGATGGCCTGCTCACCTATTGTTTGAGTCAGTGTTGCAGGAGTTTTCAACTTCACTGTCAGCTTAGATCAGCAGCCTTGGGTTCTTGTCCTATGACCAAGATTAAGGAACGTGGAACCAAAAGGATGAGGGAAAGATGGAGTTTATTAAATAACAAAGCTCTCCGGTTACTGGTGTTAGGTGTTTGCTTGTGGCTTTATGTTTTCTGGGGATGTTTCTCGCATTTACATCTCATTCTCCCCTTCCTTCCTGAGACCCACTCTATTGTGCAGGCGTTTCCTTGGCCACAATTACTCTATCTTGAATATTCCCCAGAAATACAACAGAAAAGCCCACTTAGGGGGATAAAACTGCAGTACAAATACTATGTTAGTGATATTATAATAAGCCAAGTTCAAGTTGGGACATTTAGTTAAGCTACTGCGCCTGTGTTTAAGCAGCAAAAAGTTCCTTTTAGCAGTACATCCTGGGTTATTTTTAGCTAAGAGTTGTATAACAGGGGCGGTGCAGGGGCGTTCCCACAGATGTTATATCTCCTCGAGACCCTCCCTCTCTGTCTGCCTAACTAGCTTCTGACTGTCTCCCCTCAAGAGGAAGCCTTTATTAGAAAGTAAAATTCCACATCATATCTAAAGAATGAGTAGCTGTCTAGTTAGAGAGTAAGACACAGTGTCAGACAAGAGAAAAAGAAACGCTTAAAAGCATTGCGAGAGAAGTAAAAATAGGGATTATAAAGATGGGAAGAAATATATAGCTGTAAAGTCTAGGTTAAGGTGGAAAAAACACATGATGTGATTTGAAGTTGCAGCAGTCATATGTCTGAGAACTAGTGGATTATGCTAAGAAAATAAACACAGTGAGAAATAATTCCCTCCATCCCATTTGAATACTCTTTTATTCGAACTATATAAACACGAAACTCAGGAAAAAAATGAGAAGAAATGTTCTTATGAGTATAAAATTAAAAGTAAGCTTGATTTTACTTAATAGATGAGTACTAACTATATCTTTTCTGGTTGAGTTATCTATAAGTTAATAATAACTAAAAATTAAATCAAGGTATTTGATTTTCTATTGTTCAATAAGGATGATTAGTGTTAATATGCACTCTCAATAAAGTTAAAAATTGGTGATTCTTAAGTAAGACAGAATGGTTGAGAGATTTTATCCAAATTCTCAAGAATCAAATTGTCAGAATGTCAGTTATATAGTTAAGCTTCTTGTATAGCAACAATTCTGAAATGACACATTTTGATCAAAGAAATATGATTCTGAGGAAAAAAATGATTTGTAACATGCTACAGTGTATTCATTCCATACTTCCTCCTTTGGAATTTTTCTGGAGAACACCACCTTGGATCTAGCCAAACCCATCAATTTGTGGACTCTGTAAGCCCTAAACCATCAACAAATTAGTGTTCATTCAGAATTAGTGATCAAAATAGTAGAGAGTTATGAATTGACTCTAGTTTTATGCTTTTGGGGTTTTTTTGTTTGTTTGTTTTTGAATCAGAGTCTCACTGTCGCCCAGGCTGGAGGGCAGTGGTACACACAGAGCCACTGCAGCCTCGACCCGCTGGGCTCAGGTGATCCTTCTGCCTCAGCCTTCCAATTAGCTGGAACTACAGACACGCACCACCACACCCAGCTAATTTTTTTAATTTATTGTAGAGATGAGGTCTTGCCAAGTTGTCCAGACTGGTCTTGAACCCGTGGGCTAAGGCAATCCTCTCACCTCGGCCTCCCAAAGTGCTGGGATTACAGACAGGAACCACTGTGCCCGGCCTTGACCTCAATTTTATTACTACAGACTCTGGCTCTTTATGTTTGAATCTCTCGCTTAGGTTCATAAGGGTTGGATAATTACAGTATCTTCTTCCTAACATTTGTTCAATTTATTCACATCTTTCTTTTTCCTCCCTCTCGCTTGCTTGCTCAGTCTCTGTTTTCAGTTCTTGCCTTTCTGTCTGTTCCCTGCCCCAACATAGTATGTATCAATACGCCTACAGATCAATTTGCTACACCTGACCACAGTTCACCTGAGAACCTTGGAAAACAGTGGCTTACATGGAAAAGCTTTACAGTGCTTATTCTCACCTCCTCGGACCATATATGTAATGTTCCAACCTCAGATTACATTGTCACATCTGCTACCAAATTCACTTGCACGCTAAATATATCTTCAGTATAGTTTTCTGGAAATTTCAAGCAAGACTTTGCCGTTCAGTAAAATCTCAGTTAACCTGGAAATCTATGCAAGTTGTATCTGGCACTAACGTTTGAGGAAAAACAAACAACATATCACTCTAGGAAATTAGTCCTTGAGCCTACTACCTACACCTTTGCTTTCTAATGAGATAGTTCCCATTTAAATAGCACAGTTCTCTATCGACATATTAATCTTTAAATGACGCCTGAGTATGAAGAGCTTTCAGTACCACGGATTTGGGCTGTTGTCACACTTCATTTAAATTTATGCTCTCAGTAGCCTTAGGGAGACATCATTTTCCAGCCTTCTAATTGACAAGGTTTTCTGAGAGTATATCTACGCATTCAACTGAATATCCCATTACACAGTTTAAATCTGTTATTAAAAGACGCATGTCCTCAATAAATGAAGGATAATATCCACAGAGAGGATGGCAAAGAAGAAAAGAAATATAATGATTTTAATTTGATATTCACAAATCTTACCTTATTACATTTGTAGTGCGACTGTTACCAAGTTGTGGAATTTATCCTGACTTTTTCTTGTTGGGTAGGGAAAGGATAGAAGATGAAGAAGACACATTTACTTACTACTGATGGATAGAAAAGTGATGCTTCATTCAATATCTTGAAAATTTGCTCTGCTTGTCAAGTTTATGTCAGGGTATTATGTTTATGAGTATAATTTTCTCTGCTGCAAAAATAAGCATAATCTTTATTGATCTTTAGAACACTTGGGGGAATTTGAGAAGACATGTCGTTTGGAGCTTTGGAATTATTTAAAATAGCTCTTGCACTGAGTCTGCAATAAAAAGTCATTATATTGTGAGGGGGTGTGGCAAAAGAAATGAAAAGTTGTTCATTTTTGATGGCACTTATTGTGGATGAATTGTTTACATCTAAAAAGAAACTTATTTCTCACACACATTTTTTTTCCATGTTGCACCACAACACCTTGTTGGTGTTATTCAAATAAGCTAGTGCTGAAGTTTTCAAAGGGGTTAGTAACCTGTAACTTGTGTTTTACTCCTATTAAATTTTCCTTTTGATTATGTCTAGGTAGTTTTTAAAAGATGAAAAGAACAAGGTTCATTTCTTAAGGAGACCATTAGGAATACAAAGCAAATGAGAGTAGTGGTGTAGAAAATAAATTAAAAGTCATTTCTGGTCTCATAATTTACCAAAATCATGTATTTCCTCTTGAATTCTCTTGATAGTTCAGCCTAAAAGAATACATTACAAAGCCCAGAATATTTATGTGTATATATAAATATATATATATATTTCCATTGTAAAGTTCATAATTTTTCAAATTTGGAGGGATATGGAATAATTTTTAAAACTAGATGGAAAAGCAAAATCATGTTGATGTAGTGTTTCAGAATTGTTATTTATCTGTTTTCATATCTCAAGGACATAATTTTAAATGAACTGAGTTGCATGTGGAAAAAATATTTTATGTATCTGTAACCTTAGACAACTTTGCATCTCTGATATTCAGATTACCTGAGAAAACATCATAATGTAATGGACCTGAAACAATATTGATTCTACCTCTATAATCTTTGTTGCTGAAATTTTTTTTGTCGAATACTCAGACACTCCATACAATGTGTTGCCATGTATCTCAATCCTGGGAAGAATAGGTGGTATACAAACACACATCACACACACACACACACTCACACACACACATACACAAGTTTCTAAGGCTGTAGAGATTTTTTTTCTCCTGCTTGCTAGTTCTTCATTTATATTTCAGAGCAGGATAAAAGAGATCCCTTTAGATTTCAAATAATTTTCTAAATTTTCAAATCCTCAAATCAATTAAATATATTTACATTTTCTAAAATCTGAAAATAAGCTTTGTTGATGGTTCTGTTTCTCACTTATTAGCTTACATTTTGGAGGGTAATCCAAATGGTATAGTACAGCCATTGATAATAATCAATCGGTTAGTACTAAAATTGTTTCACATGTAGATATGAGTTTAATTGCATTTTTAGTGTACTTTACATCTATGAAAAATTTAAAATGTCACTTTCTTCTAGCCCTTTACTGTGAGCATATGCTGTTTTATTTTCCATAAAGGAAGCTAGAAAAAAGCCAATGTATAATCATTTTTATATTATATTGAAACACATTTACTGATATTTGTCTGGTTTTTAACCTTAAAAAAAATCTTAATTTATCCAACTGCAAAAAAACCGGAAAAAGTGTTTTCATGTGCATAATATATATTTTATGTTGATTGTATACAAATTATTTAAAAATAAAAATATTTATTTTATTTAAATATTTATTATGGCTCACTCCTATAATCCCAGCACTTTGGGAGGCCTAGGCAAGAGGATTGTCTGAGCTCAGGGGTTGGAGACCAGGTTGCGCACCTTGGTGAGACCTCATCTCCACAATAAATCAAAAAATTAGCTGGGCATGGTGGTGCTCACCTGTAGTTCCAGCTACTTGGAAGACTGAGACGGAAGGATCACTGGAACCCAGCAGGTCTAGGCTGTGGTGGCCATGAGCGCGCCACTGCTCTCTAGCCTGGGCGACAGAGTCTCTGCCTCAAAAAAAAAAAAAATATTTTGTTCATAATTAGCATGCACTTATAACAGCAGTGGTTAATGATTTGAACTTATGAAGTATGTTAAGACATAATCTTTTATTAGCTTTTATCCATTATAACACTCGAAGTCTGAAATTTACTTGTTGCAATTACTAATTGCAAAAAACATCTCTGCAAAAAATTTCAAATTCATTAAGAAGGGGTTAAAAGATAAAGCATAATTTGGTGAATTTTAAAGTAAATATTTATCATTTAGTAGTACAATATTTTATTTTGCTTCATGCTAATGACTATTTGCTAGTATTGTCAGGTGATCTGTGAAAATGTTGTACACTTGTGCACACTTTTTCTTATTGTATTTCTTATTTCTTATTTATTGATTATTTACAGCAGGAAAGAACTTGTGTTCAATAAATGTCAGATTGACTATTGAATGTTCTACCAAAAAGTTAAATGTGTTCTAACCTTGTACGTCTACGTTTGCATTTTTTTCCTATTGATATAAAATGTTGCCAAATTGGGAGGCTGAGGTGAGAGGATTGCCTGAGCCAATGGTTCGAGACCAGCCTGGGCAACTTGGTGAGAACTGTCTCTATTGTAAATCAATTAGCCGGGCATGGTGGGACATGCTTGTAGTTCCGGCTACTTGGAAGGCTGAATCCGGAGGATCACCGGAGCCCAGCAGGTTGCAACTGCGGTGGCCCTGAGCATACCACTGCACTCCAGCCTGAGAGACGAAGTGAGATGTCAACTCAAAAAAAAAAAAAAAAAGATGCTGACTGTTGTCATTGCAGATAACTGTTCACAACAATTGAAGACAATTCTGTGAGCATGCATCATAACTATAACCAGGACAGAATATGTCAAGTAGGACCTTATTCCAAATCCACAGAGAGATCCATGATGTAATTCAGAATGTCATCAACAAAACTGCTGAGTATTTATGTAAGAATTAAAAGGAGAGATGAGAAAGGACTGTATGTGATTCAGGTACCATCCACCTAACCAAATCCACCGGCCCATTTTTTTCTGTCTTAAAAGTAGATAGAGCCGGGCTCAGTGGCTCAGTCTGTAATCCCATGCCTTTGGGAGGCTGAGGTGAGTAGATTGCCTGAGCCCGCGGGTTCGAGACCCGCCTGGGCAGCGAGACCTCATCTCCACAATAAATCAAAAAATCAGCTGGGCGTGGTGGCGCGCGCCTGTAATTCCGGCTACTCGGAAGCCTGAGGCGGAAGGATCGCCGGAGCCCAGCAGGTCGAGGCTGCGGTGGCCGGGAGCGGCCGCTGCACTCCGGTCTGGGCGACAGAGTGAGACTCCAACTCAAAAAAAAAAAAAAAAAAAGTAGATAGCTTCTGATAAGAAGCTCTATGCAAGAGCCTCTGTAGCCAATATTTCATCTATTAGTTTGGCAATAATTACCCCTTCTTCGAGTTTATAATCCTTAAATTTGGAAAAAAATATGGAATTGTTTTAAAACCACAAAAGCAAAATATATTTTTGTGATATATCATATAATGCATAACAGTAAATTTTGTCTGTTTTCATATCTCAAGCATCCATTTTTAAATTAATTAGGGTGCATGTGGAAGCGAATATTTTATGCCTCTGTACCCTTAGATAATCTTGTGTCTCTGTTATTTATGTTTCCGAGAACAGTTATCATGATGTAATGAGCCAGAACTAATTCCATAAGCAAGATAAAATCTCTCCTTTAACCTGAACTCTGTGTAACCACCAAAATTAACTTGAGCAACTCATGAACTTCACAACTGTAATTTCCTCTTTAAAAAGATATATAAAGTATATATATATACATATATAAAGCACATATATATTCATATAAAGTATATATATATAAATTGTATCATATATCCAATGTATCTAATTAAATAAGTAATTTCATGTGATTAGTCAATGGCTAATAAATGTATTCTTGCAAATATTTTGCTTAATTGTATTACTTACGATATACATTATACAAAATATGATCTTCAATAGCTTCTGAAAATTTATGCATATGTTGATCACTATGGACTCCTATGGTCTATAATATCGATGGTTCTTTTTATATTTAACTCACTCATAGTACATTGGTGTGATAGTTAATTTTAGTTGTCAACTTGGCTGGATTAAGAAACACCCATATAGCTGATAAAACATTATTTCTGGATATGTCTGTGAAGGGGTTTCCAGAAGAGCCTGGCACTGGAATCAGTGGATGAGCAGACTGCCCTCACACAACTGAGTGAGCACCACCCAAGGGACTAAGGGCCCAGGTAGAACAAAATGGCAGAGGAGAATGTTTGCTCTCTCCGTCTTGTGGAGTTGAGACACCCTTCTTCTCCTGTCCTTGGCCTTCAGAACCGGGTTCTCTGGCCTTTGGACTCTAGGACTTGTGCCTGAAACACCGAGGTTTCTCACGTCTTTGATGCGACGGAGAGTTCTGCCGTCTTCTCTCGTTCTGAGGCTCTTGGACTTGGCCTGATCCATGTTTGCAGCTTCCCTGGTTCTCTACTCTGCAGACGGACTCCCATGAAAATTCTCAACCCTCATAACTGCGTGAGCTAATTCCCTAATAAAGCCCCTCTCACCTCTCTATATCTAGCTATATACTTGCATCTATATCCATATGCAGTTGGTTCTATCCGTCTGAAGAACTCTGATTGATGTTATTGGGTTCTGGATACAGCTGTTCAAACTGTTTTCAAACAGTTTGTTTAAGCACTTTGACAAACTAAATACTTATCAGTGACCGTAAAGGCAATTTAGTGAAATTACTCAACTTTAATAGTCATTGATCTGAAACCCAGAGAAGTTATGGAATTTCTGTTACACAGCTACTTTGTTGAGGTCCAGTATTGGAGCACAGGTTTCCTGATAGGCCAGATCACTTTTAATTATACAATGATCACAAGTAGGATTGTAGGTAAGGTCATATTTATGGAATAAATCCCCTATTATTTGCATTTTAAGTGACATTTTCTTTATATTGAGAGAGATGGAATAAAGAAAAAAAACTGTTATAATGGAGAAATCGTGCCTATTAATGCAAAAATAGATTTTGAAAATTTTTCTTATCCTTTTTCTAAGTAGGTCTTTTTTTTTTAATAGATCTTTCTTGGTAAAATTTTCTATGAGAAATAGGCCGGGATTGGTGGCTCAGCCTGTAATCCCAGCACTTTCAGAGGCCGAGGAGTGTGGATTGCCTGAGCCCGCGGGCTTGAAACCCGCCCGGGTAACTTGGCTAGACCTCATCTCTACAATAAATCAAAAACTAGCCGGGTGTGGTAGCGCGCACCTGTAGTTCTGGCTCCTTGGGAGGCTGAGGCCGAAGGGTCGCCGGAGCCCAGCGGGTCGAGGCTGCGGTGGCCGAGACTTGCCACTGCACTCCAGCCTGGGCGCCTGAGTGACACTCCAACTCAAAAAAAAATTTGTTTTTTCTATGAGAAATAAAACCAATGTCATCTGTTCTTGCAAGCCAAGTTATCAACATCTTAATATGCATGGAACCAACAGATAGATATATGCTTATTTTTTTTCACACATCTTGGATAAAGAATTTTCCATTAGATTATATTAGATTGAAGTTTTTCTTGTGCTCTGAGTAAAAGTTTTTCAACTTTTATTTTGAAAATTCTCATATTCTTTTTTCCTCATGTTTTTCTAATAACCTGTCACTTCATAAACCTCTATTAACAGGTGAATAAACAGCAACCTACATGCACTCCAGCATAGAAGGGATTTAATACGTCAACTTCAATTTCACTCAAACAACACTTTCCCCAACTGCTTTCAGGCAGCCAATTTTACTCTATTTACATTAGCAGGAATAGAAATTGGAGTAAAAATAACTGGAATGGTATGTTTTATTGGAAATTATTTGTCGATAAATTATAAGCTGATTATCCTTTTTATTTCTGAGAACATAATAAAGTTTTTGTTTTTATTTTTCCTGCAGAGGATAAAGAAACTAATGTTTATTAAATCCCTAATGTATGCAGGTTTTGCTATGTTTTCTACTATAATTTCTTCAAATCTCCACACAAATATAGTGAAGTCATTTACATATAAGAAAGCTGAAGCTCGGGTTTTTAAAAAATTTATTTAATAATACATTCTGGCAAATGACTTACTAGAATAGAAGAGAGAAATTATCAAAGATAAATTGCACTGTTTGATGATAACACTTCTAACGACCTGTGGAAAGCTTAATTCATCAAAGTGCAGCGTTAGACTGAAATTTTTTATAAGGTCTGACTTTAAAAATGAGAACCAACAGATTGATCAAAGGTAGACCCCATTTTTCTTTTTTTCTTTCTTTCTTTTCTTTTTTTTTTTGAGTCAGAGTCTCATTCTGTCACCCATGCTAAAGTTCGGGGACACGCTCACAGCCACCACGAGGTCTCACCAAGTTACCCAGGCTGGTCTCGAACCCTCAGGCTCAGGCAATCCTCTCGCCTTGGCCTCCCAAAGTGCTGGCCACTGTGCCTGACCAGACCCCATTTTTCAATAAAATAATATTAATATTAATACTGAAACTAATACTTTCTGCTTTTATTGGAGAATCAAGTTACTAACACCATCACTATTATCTAGGGATAGATAAGCTTGATTTCCTAGTAAAAACAACAAAGTATTGAGTCATATGAGGAAAGCAGATTTACTTCTTGTTAGAAAGGCTTTGAAGATAGGCTTGAAGAATGAGATGGACTAGGGGGTGGGGTGGCCAGTACTAGCACTTAGAATGAGCTTCCTTAATAGAAGTCTCATTGGACTAACCACATATTCTTTACAAAAAAAAAAAAATGGAAGTAAATTCAACAGATTTCCATGGTCTCTCATCACAACTTTGTGAGTAAAGTAGGAAAAATGAGCTTACTAAAAACAGTGACATGATCTGATTCAGTTGAGTGACTAAAAGTAAGGAGAACTGACTAATAGATTGCGGCCAACTTTTTGGGATAATACAAATGGAAATTTCCACGATTTTGTCCTTAGTCCTTCCTTTCTTAAATTTACAATATCAGTTACATGAACAAAGAAGCACCTATCTCATTGAATACATAGATGTTTGTAACTGAAAAAAACAAAACAAATATATTGGGTCACATAATTAGGATCCCAAAGTATTGTAGAGTATTTGAAATAATCTATTAATTCAGTGAGAAACCATAAGTGATTAGACCTATATAAAAGTTTATTTCTGAACTTTTGTCCTAAATACATTTACAGAAAAACAGTTCGATAATTGTTCATCTGAAGTCTACCCATATTTCTCTATTTCTGAAATAATTTGTGGTGATTTGCTATCATTTCTTTTTTGACATATTGGAGGCATTTATTTAAATGATCTGTGCCTGGAGTTTTCTTGGAGGAGGAATTTTTAAATTGCAGATATGCAGTTGTAATTTCTCTAGAAATAATTTATTTGCAGGACTACTCAAATAATATTAATTCTCCATTTAATTCTGTTGTGTGTTATTTTAAGTTTCTTTTTCTCTCTTCTTATCTCTGTTGTCAAGCTCATCGCCATAAAATTTTTTTATTTGTTAATGTCTGAAATATTTGAAGTGATGTACCATTTTATCTATTTTTCTTTGTTGGTTTGGGTAGATGTTTAGCAATTTTTTTCATCAGATTCATTACAGAAATTTAATTTATGCCATATTCGTCTTCACTCAGATGGTTTCATTGGTGATGGCTTTCTTTTCTGAGAGATTTTTTTGTTTCCTATAAAATCATTTGCATTTACAAACAATTTAGCAATTAAAATAGCATTCTACTTTTGTTCTGGCTGCCGGATTTTGCTGAAAACTCAGTAGTCAGTTTTATTGTTGCTCCTTTAAAGAAAGTATTCTTTGCTTCCACTATTGTTACTTTTAAGGCTTTTGTATTTTTGTTTGTTTTTCAGTTTGTTTTCACTGTGCATGTATGAGTGTGGGTGTATGTGTGTGTGTTTAATTTTCCAAGGGTTCACTTAGAAATTCTCAAATCTATGTGTCCTGTACTTTACAAGTTTTTGAAAATTCTTAGCTATTATTCATTATATAATTGTTTTGTAGCATTCTCTAAATCCTTTTTTCCCAGCACACCAATTACAGAGTATATTACATACTTTGTCAATATCTCTCATGTCTTTTAATCCTTGTGTTTTTTAATCTTATTTCTCTTTATATATACATCTCAATTGTTCAGTTAACCTGTTAGCTCTTTCCTATAGATAAGATTTAAATTCACTCAATTAGATCATAATTTTGGCATATCAAGAATACCAATATTATGGTTTTTAATTCCAATTCTCTTAAAATTCTTTATCTTTAGTAATTTGTTTTTTCTTTCATATGTATACTAGTTACTTTGAATATCCTCTGTTATTTCCAAAGCCTGAAACATTTAGAATTTTAGTTGTCTTGACTGTTATTCCTTTTGGTTTGTGGGAATCTGATTTTGGTATTTAGCATGCCTTAGCAATTTTATTTGAATTTCTGACATTATGAAAAGTAATTTAGATGCATGAAAGGTGTTATTTTTCTCCTAAGGAATTTTTTTATTTCCTGGTGGGCAGATAAAGTGACAATGCATCATTTTTTTTCCTGTTCAGAAGTGGTTTTTATTTTTAATTATGGATTTTTATTATATGTTAATAATTAAAATTGTACATTTATATATTATCAACAATATTTTTTTCTCTTATTCATAGGGTATATAAAACATTATTTTTTAAACTATTCTATCTAACATTTTGGGGATTTAATCCTAGGTTTATTTCCCTAGGACCAGAGAGTTGCTTAAATATCTACTCAGCATTTTAGCAACCCAACTCCTTCTTTGCAAGGAAGCTCATTGTAGTCGCCCTTCAAACATGCTTAGGCGTTTGGGGTTTTTTTAGATATAGTAAATGATTCCTTTGCATATTTTGGGGCTCCTGTAATGAGTCTTCCTTTACAGAGTACCTTCTCCTATAATTTCCAGCACTGTTCATTCTCTTGTCACATTCCACTCTTGCTGGTTTTCTGTTTTTTAATGAATCGTATTTTTAATTGACAAATAATAATTGCACATATTTATGGGTAAAATGTATATTCAAAGTTGCTATGAGCTCTACTTCTGATGTTTGGGTGAACTGACTAAATAGTGCCTCTGAGCAAAGACTTCCATTCTTTCAGGAATTATATATCCTTAATTTTTTTTTCTCTAGAGTCTTCACTTTTTTTTAAAAAAACTTTTCAATTTTACTATTGTTTTTGGCAGAAAAGTAAGTTTAAGAAATAGAGCTACATCATGACTGGAACAGGAATTTATCAGTGAAGGTCACAACTTATTGTTATCAATGCCCACCCCATAGACAAAAATAATTGAAGTTCTCCAAATCTGATGGAATGTGAAGCATTTTAGTAAAAACAGTTGAGAAAATGGTGAGGCAATAGGTCCTGTTTTTATGACAAGAAACATTCTGTGGCAAGGTAAAAACCAAGTGTTAATTGAACTTGAAAAATAATGCAGTTAAATGATAAGCACCATTTCATTTTTAAAAATCTTCAGATTATACTCATCCCATTTCAATACAATAAGCAAGAATGCTTTTGGTGTGTTTTGTAGAAATAAATCTGATCCTGGAAATTGGTTTGTCCTGCATTTGTAGCTGTCCAACCATAAGCATTTTAACTACCTGGTGAAAATGTCATAGAAAAGATTTCAGCATGAGATGGCTGCTTTTATACAGTGTTCCTTAGGTTAAAATTCAGAGATTTTGTAAATAATAAAAAAGAAGATAATACATTATAAATTTTTTAATACCTGGGAAATTTGAATATAATTTTGGATTAAAGATAAGGGAAAGAATAGGGTCAACTGACTTCTTAGTTCAAACTTTGTAAGCTTAGTTGTGGAGGTGCAAATAGTTAGCTATTTTTTTTTAAGTGTTTATAACATCTGAATATTCTTCTATTTTCTTTTCCTATAAGAAAATTATGTTAAAGGAAATTAGAAATGAGAGATGGTTTTACTTTTTGGCAAGTATAATTAGATGACTGGAAAAGGTAAAATTCCTTGCCATGAAATGATGAAATGTCTAAAAATAGTTATTTTCCATGATTTCACAAAATGTGCATGAGAAATTTAATAAATAATGGATAGTGATGATCTCCGTCTAATTTTATGGAACTTTCGCAACTAGTAGTGCCTCATTTTATTAGAAATAACCACAGGGTTTGCACTGTTGGAAAATTTTGCTTGCAGTGCTAATTATATGTATTCTTGTATGGACATGGACATGTGTAAATTAGCTAGAAAATACTATTATCAATTATTATTACTTAAGGTTTACAAACACACTGTGGAATAAAGTGGCATTAAATTAATTGAGAATGAATTTGAAGATACATATTCTGAGAGATATTTAGTAGCTTGCCAATAAAAATGGCTAATAAATTATAGAGTTTGCAATGTAAGTAAAGTTTGTCGTGCTCCAAAATCTTTCCTGCTTGTTTCAGGGCTTCAGCGCTATCTTTTTCTTGGTATAAACTCATCATGCAATCATAGAAAATAAATGTCTAATTCAATTTCTTTAGTCCATAGGAAATGACTAATTAGTTCTTCTAAGATAAACTGAACACATTGCCAAATGCATGGCAACCCACACTAAGATTAGAGGGATAAAAATACATCTTTCTGACCTATAAACAATAGAATGTGCCCATTTTGCTTGTTTTAGAGTTACAACTCTTTCAGTAATACGGCACTGCCCTCATCTGTACTGAAGACCCAACTAGAGAAAATGTATATTGTCATGTTAGCCATTACCTTCCCTTCTGTAAAATGAGCAAGTTAAAGATGAGTGGTTAACTCTTTCATAGACATTCTGCTTATTGGCTGGGCAAGGTAGCACAAACCTGTAATCCCGGCACTTTGGGAGCCCAATGTGAGAGGATTGCCTGAACCCAGGGGTTCGAGACCAGCCTGGACAACATAGCAAGACCCTGTCTCTACAATAAATTCAAAAATTAGCCGGGCATGGTGGTGCTAGCCCATAGTTCCAGCTACCTGGAAGGCTGAGGTGAAAGGATCACCTGAGCTTGGCAGGTGGAGATTGCGGTGGCCGTGAGCTTGCCATTGCACTACAGCCTGGGCGACAGAGTGAGACTCCAACAACCACAAAAGAAATTTTCCTTGTTATTGATGTGGTGGGATTTTGATTTAAGTTTAAGTTTGTCTGGATTCAATATCAGGATTCTTCTTTGACTATTTAAGAAACTGAGTCTACAGAAAAAAAATAAGAATTGCAGACCAAATGAGAGAAAACTCTAGCTTGATATGTTGAGAATATTATCCTGTCCTTTGGATTAAAAGCAGCGTACATCTCTTCATCTGTAAAAAGAAGTAAATAAATGTGTATATACATAAAAAGTACCCTGAAAAGCATTTGTCCTCTACATCAAAAGAAATGAAAAGTCCTTAAGACCCCAAAAGGACAATTTTATTGATATTCACAATTTCTTTGCAGAATTACCCCAGAGCTTTGTATCATTTATATCTTTTGTTTTTCTCTTCTTCCTCTGTTTAAACTAAGCATCATCAATGTTAAGGGCAAAGACAGAACACTGTCTCATTGAATTGTGTTATTTTTTAAAATGTGGCTAATTACATATCAAGCAACTTACCAGAATACTGTATTGCACCATTTTAAAATGTAATTTTGATGTGCACAGCTATGTAATAATATCTGATAAATTCAAATCAGCAATAAACCCCATTAAAAAGTCGACAAAAATCATGAATAGACATCTCTCAAAGGAAGATGTACAAATGACCAACAAATATACGAAAAAATGCTCAATCTGAGTCCTAATCAAGGAAAATACAAATTAAAACCACAATGAGATGTCATCTTACACCTGTCAGAATGACCATTATTAAAAAAATCAAAAAACAATAACGCTGGCATGGATGCAGTGAAAAGAGCATGCTTACACATTGCTGGTGGGAGCATAAATTAGTACAACCTCTCCAGGAATCGGTGTGAAGTTTTCTCATAGAACTAAAAGTAGAGCTACGGTTTGATCCAGCAATCCCACTACTAGGTATCTACCCAAAGGAACATAGGTCATTGTATAAAAAACACCTGCACCCATATGTTCATTGCAGTACAATTCACCATTGCAAAGATGTGGAATCAACCTAAATGCTCATCAACCGATTAGTGGATAATAACAACATGGTGTATATACACTACTCATCTATCAAAAAGAATGAAATAATGTATTTTGCAGCAACTTGGATGGAATTGGAGAACCCCATCCTCATCAAACTAACATAGAAACAGAAAACCAAACACTGCATGGTCTTGCTTAAACTAAGGATCTATAAAGGCATAGAGAGCGCTAGAATGGACGCTGGAGACTCAGGAAGGTGAAGGGGTGGCAGATTGAAAAATTACCTGTCAGGTACAATGTGCACTGGTGGAAGTGGCGGGTACATATAAAGCCTGGACTTCTTTGCCACTATAGAGAAAATGTTGTACCCCTAATGCTATTAAAATAAAAAATAAAGTAATAAAAAACTGAAAATTTAGCACTATTAACCACTTATTTAAAGTACATTCCTTAGCACTGTGAACAACTAAATTATTCATTTATCAACTAGTGTAAAAATCTACCATTTTCTTCTACTTGGAAAACATATATAACATTACAACTCAACTAAATAATAAAAAAATATATCTTAATATATTTGAAAGTTAAGGAATAATATGTGTGAACACATGTTTAGGTGTGTATGTTTATGTGCTTATTTGCTTATCTGTACATGTACAAACATATAGTCTTTGTGAGTAGATAAGTATGCAGATATATATATGATACAATGTCTTATAAAGAATTTGCAAATATGTGATATGAGGCTGCAAGGTGTAAGGAGAAAAGCATAGATTTTGGATTTAGATGACTTAGAGTTAATGTCATAATTTACTGCTAATAGAATTCTGGGAGATTTCCAATACACCACTGAGCAATGTCTTTAGAGAATTGTCGTAATGATTACATTAAATATTAGGCACAAATTGTGCTACATATGAAATAAAATGGTTTTATATAAAGTTACTGATCCTGTATATTTGTAACATCCAGTAATATTTTTTTCCTGTCATTATACACTTTTACCCATTCCCTGACTTTGCAATTTTTTCAGACTCATTCAACTATTTATTCTATGCACAGTTAAATTATTCTTTAGCCAGGAGGCAGAGAGATTTGGTGGCAGGTGGCTTCCAGGGAAGTTTGTTACACTATTTTTAATGAGAAGGATTTCAAATAGAAAGAACTGACAGACAATAAGGAAAGAGTAACCATGGTCTTATATCCTTGCTGGAAAAATGGCAGAATGTGTCTAAATTTTTATGTTTTTATCTTATAAATCATTGATAAAATCTGAAAGAATAGCAATTGAATCCTTTGAGAAGATGGCATTGTGTGTGTGTGTGTGTGTGTGTGTGTGTGTGTATGTGAGAGAGAGAGAGAGAGAGAGAGAGAGAGAGAGAGAGAGAATGTTTTGTCAATATTTTCACTCTCATTATCCTTATTTGTCCTTGTAGTCTCTCTGAAAGAGTAAGCAATTTGTAAGAATAATTCTTGTTTTCAGAAGGGGAAATAAAAGCTCTTAGAATTTTAGGTAACATTCTCAGAAGTTTACTACCATTCTCAGAAGTTTACTACCAGTTGGAACAAATTTTCAAACTCAGATGAAGTATTATTCTGCTCAAAATAAACAAGAACTTTCTAAAGAATCCTGTCACAGACATTCCACAACTTCCCAAAACAAAGTCTAAAGAAAATAAACATTGTATAGTAAGATATCAAACCAGTAAGCACAGAAGAAAAGACCATGGTTCCCTTTCTCACCCTCTGCTCATCATGGAACATACCAAGGAGACTGGTAAAATAGTTAGGACCTCTCACTCATAAGGCAAACCAGTCCCAATGTAGTCTCTTTATCTAAAGATTGAACATCCTGGTAAAAATAAAACTCTGATCAGAATAAATCCAATAGAAAAATGCTTCCATTCTATGGTATTATAAATACTACTTAGTCTGTGTTGTCTAAAAGTATCCTTTCGATAATGTTGTCAAAATTTGATTAAGTAATATCCAGGCAGTGTTTTTTTGATAGTAGGGCAATAAAATATCATTAAATTATGTTTTTATTAAGAAAATAAAATTATACTTTCTTGATCATCCACTTTGCTGCCTAGTCACATGTCCTGCTCGTTGAAAATGGAACCTCCAATCATAGAAGTTAATGTGTACAGAGTTTTAGCAACCTACCGCTTCCATGTGTTACCTAGCTAACCTAGACAAGTTATACTCCTAAGTAAAAGTAGACTCAGAGCCTGCATGTTTCGTATTCGAATCATAAGAACAGAAAAATATAACGGTATTAATATTTTTTTAGAAGTGCCTTAAGCCACACCATGGTTAGTTAACAGAGACAGTTATTGTGTAATAAAGGGGAAAATTACTTTTATTGAATTAGTTGGTGATTTTTTTTTTTCTAATTATAGCACTGCAGGTGTTTCTATCTACAGATTGCACTGGTAAGGTAATTAGGTCCAACAAGTATGTGAATTATGTTAAGTCAAATTAGTTTATCACCAGATAAGAATTTAATGAAGTGGAAATGTGTCTTTACGGGTTGTCCACAAGTCATCAGATTAGGAAGTAGAATTGCCCTAGGCCAAATCTCAGTCTTTAAGAAACTTTTATTTTTCTCTTGAGAAACAAAAATCAAATAAGGTAGGGTACAAATTACCTTTGTTCTTTATCACCCAGTCACTTAATCTAGTAAATAACTTTTCAACACCAGCTGATTGTATTGAGGGACACATATTACCTCTGTATGCATTCAGGTAAAGTAGTCAAATAATTCTCTTCTGAATCTAGTTACTTCTGTTACCAGGGAAATCTAATCAATTGCCCTAGAAACCAAAACAAGATAGAAAAATACCTCAGTCAATGGTGCTATGCCTAATATTGACATAAATGCATGAAAATAAGACTCCCGTCCACAATCCTGACTTCTCATAGTCGATTCAATCTGTCCATATGAGAGAAAAAATCAGGTTATATTTTTACTTTCTTTCTTGTAAAACTAGTGTCCATATCCATTATATTTCCATTTCCCCCTGCCTATCAAGAAAAGCAGATCTAAATCTAATGCTTATTTGGAATTTCCTTATACAGTAAGTGCCTTCCCAACAAATATAAGTCATACACCAAGATCCAGGATGGATAAGAACAGCTAAAATCAACATAAAACTTAGATTGCATTCAAAGTCTAAATTTCCCAATGGACATAATCTGTTTTTTACCATTCCCTAACCCCAAACTTGTGCAGTCTGGATTTTTTGCTTTTTATTTTTATTTTAATGGCTTTACAATTGAGTAAGTCTATGCATTTTATTACACACTTCCTGATATTCTTTCTTATACGAAGGTGGATTTAAATATTTCCCCCCCTTCTCTGTGTCTGTGTGTTTTGCTAAAAGATCCAAATCCTAAACCAGTGAAGGAAAAATGGAACTCAGTATAATCGTGTTTGTTTCCTATGTAGCTCTTTACAGACTTTTTGTCTGAACTGTAGTGACTACACTAACTTGAGCGTGCCCGTGAAAAGATCAATAATATAGGAAATCTACCATTTAAATGATGCCAAACAAAGCAGCAGTCTACGCATTGTCAGATGGATACCTTGTTAACTTTAGAGGAGTGTTAATTTTTCTTGTAAAATCAGAAGGGAAACATAGAAGAATGTTGCTCATTAGAACTGCATAATTCTCATACTTGAAAAGCCTGCATAAAGTGAATTTTCTCATTTTTAAAAGATGCTTGAAAGGATCATTGAGAAAGGGATTTCTCTTAAATAGTAAGATCAGTTGGAGATGGCATGATGCAAGGTTACCACTAATTAAAGCATGCAATATTTCTATTTTTTTGGCCAGTGTTTCCTTGAGGATTTATATTGCTTCTTCATCAACACTGAAATTGAACAAAAAAAAATTTATGGACTCTGATCTACCATTAAAAATAGCGAACAATACTTAACAGTGCTCATAAGATCATTCATTTGTATGTTATTTATTTAAAAAATGCTTTCACAGACGGGCATGGTGGTTCACGCCTATAATCCCAGCACTTTGGGAGGAGGCGGCAAAAGGTTTGTCTGAGTTCAGGGGTTTGAGACCAGCCTGGGCAACTTGGTGAGACCTTATCTTATCTTCACAATCAATTTTTTTTTTTTTTTTTT
>NW_007252322.1:378591-460376 GCF_000164805.1 Carlito syrichta
TGGTCAATCTGGCTAGGGGGTCCATCAACATTGTTTAACCTTTCAAAGAATCAGCTTTTTGTTCATTGATTTTTCCGATGATATTTTTGTCTTCTATGTCCTGTATTTTGGATTTTACTTTGGTGATCTGGATCCTTATGCTGAAGTCAGGGTTTTGGTGGTCTTGTATTTCCAGTTCCCTTAGGTGATTTGTTAGGCTGTTAACTTGTGATCTTTCCATTTGCCTGATGTGTGTATATAAAGAAATGAATTCCCCCTCTCAGTACTGGTTTCATGATGTCCCAGAGGTTTTGGTAAGATGTGTCTTTATTTTCATTTGTTTACAGAAATCTTTTAATTTCTGCTTTGATTTCCATGTTGATTCATGAGTTGGTCAGGATCATGCTGTTTAGAGTCCATGTCTTTGTGGGTTTTAGAGTAGCTTTGTTAGTGTTGATATTTATTTTTATTCCACATGGCAATATTTTGATTTATGGAACTTGTTTATGCCTGGAAGAGTACATGGCAATATTTTGATTTATGGAATTTGTTTATGCTTGATTTATGTCTGAGGATGTGGTTGATCTTGGAATACATTCCACATGGTGATGAGTAGAATGTATATTCTGTGGTTGTTGGGTGGAGTGTTCTGTAGGTATCTATTAAGTCCATTTGGTCAAGCATCAAGTTGAGGTTCCAGATCTCCTTGTTGATTTTTTGCCTCAATGATCTATCTAGGGTTGTTAATGGAGTATTTGAGTCCCCAGCTCCGATAGTGTTTGAGTCAATGTCTTTTTAGTTTGCGTAGAAATTGCTTTATAAATGTTGGTGCTCCTATGTTAGGTGCATATATGTTTAGGATGTATATTTCTTATTGCTGGATTGAACTTTTATCATTAAGTAGTGACCTTCTGTATCTTTTTTAATTTTTGGTAACTTAAAGGATATTTTGTCTGATATTAGGATTGCAACTCTTGCTTTCTTTTGTGTTCTGTTTGGTCACCCAGACTGGAGTGCAGTGGCCGGGAGCGGGCTACTCGCCTGCTGGGCTCGCCTGCTGGGCTCCGGCGATCCTTCCGCCTCGGCCTTCCCAGTGTAGACGCGCGCTCCCACGCCCGGCTGATTTTTTTTTTTTTTTTTGAGTTACTGTAGAGATGAGGTCTCGCTGCCCAGGCGGGTCTCGAACCCGCGGGCTCAGGCAGTCTACTCACCTCAGCCTCCCGAAGGCGTGGGATGACAGGCTGAGCCATCGAGCCCGGCTAATACATTCTTTAAAAAAATTACCCGGGTGTGGTGGCACACTCCTGTGGTTCCAGCTACTTGGAAGGCTGAGGTGGGAGTATGCCCAAAGCCCAGCAGACTGAGGCTGCAGTGACTGTGATCGTGCCACTGACCCCAGCCTGTGTGACAGAATGAAATTCCTAATCAAAAAAAAATAGAAAAAGAAAATGGCTTTCACAATCATTGCCTCTTTTGTTCTGCTCAGCAGCTCTTGGAGGTAAAAAAGGATTATATTCTAATCTTAGAAATAAAGAAAATTGCAACTAGTGATTGAATGACTTATTAAAGCTCATGAGACTATTAGAGGTTGGATGTCAATAAAAATTCATTTGTTTTTGTTTCTAAATCAATAGAGTTCTTGTCATAGAATACACACATGCTAACAAGACCCAATAAAATTTCTGTTTCCATAGCTTTTAAAAATGCCTGTTTCCCTCTGTGCAAATACTGAAAAGCAAAACCACCTAAACAACTGAATTTGAGAATCTAAGAGAGATTCAAATTTTGATTATTTCTGCAACTATTGGTCATAGTCTGGTCAACTTCTTTTTAAGTTTTTCTCTCATATTTACCTTATTTTTATTAAGAAGACATGAATGGGCAGCATATAACAGTATGACTTTACATACTATAGTATTTTTCCTGCTATAAGCAGAAAAAGGTGATCATTCCCAGTGCATATAAACCTTTGAATGTAGAACCATCTGAGTATTTTTTTTTCTCTTCTCATTTCTGTTTTTGCTCATCTGCCCTACCTTCTTATTGGGAAGGCTACACACCTACACACACACACAGACGCTAAGTGAACAAATAAAACTTAAGTAATATATGATTTTCCTGTTTCCATGGTATATTGAACCCAGTCTTACACACAGGCATCTCTCAATCTTAGGGTCAGGTAGAGCAGACCAATAGAAACAGAAGTCATGTACAAAGCTCTGAAAGAATATCGTGGTAGGAATAATACCAATAATGACAGTAGTTGAGTATTAGATGTGTATCAGAAGAAATGCTAATTTCTAAAAATTTATCTCTAATTCTCACAGTGGTGATGCAACTATTAATAGTTTGTAGTTAGTGAATACCTCTGTTCTTCAAGCTATTCAGAGTAAAACAAGGTGTTTGCACACACTGCATTGAGATATGACTTTCAAATGAAAGAATAGCCAGACATAGTCTGGTGTTTGTGGTCTATATGGATTGATCTCAGTGGAAGTATGGTGAGGAAAGTGTGATCACTTTTTTACAGTTTTTGAAGCACGACTGGATGTTGTTGTACTTTATTACCTTCAGTTTCACAAGATTATCTATTCCCTACATACAAATAACTACTTACTGTAATGCCATTAATCATAAACTTCTTATATTACAAGGTTTTATAAGTATATGTATATAAGTAGCAGTCAGAGCCAAAGGGTGCTCAAATTCAAAGTGAAACTCACTTTCTCTTTACTAAATATTTTGAGTACATTTGTGGTATATGTACTTTGAGAGGTAGGAAATGATTTTATGCTAATGGAAGATAGAATTATGTATTAAGTTTTCTTTTCGTTCATGTTTAAGATGTAACATGTTAGTATAAAAATCAGAGTTTTGGAATTTCTGAAAAATGTTCGCATATTAAAATAAACCTCTTACAAGCACACACATGAGATAAAGCAGATTTAGGAGAAATGTAAACATTGTCAAAATCTCAGATTTTAAAAGGTAGAAAAGCCTTTTCTTCAAATGTTTAGGTCTTACAACTTTTCTTAGTAATGATGACTGACATTCTTAAAGACCAATGGAAATTAAAAAAGAAGCAGCTAGACAAGAATTGAACCCTTGGAGCAGAAGCTTTGAATATGTGCCTCGCTCTGCTAATATCAAGGAGAGTGTGATCACTTTCTTGCAGTCTTGAATTGTAATTCTCCATATTGTTGTTGCACTTTAGTACCTGCAAGCCAATAGCTTGAAATACTGGAAAGTTTATTCAGAGTTTGCAGGACTATTAGTGATTCCTCCCAGTATTCAAACCTGATACCACAAGGGAGGAAATTTCTGTTAAGACTTCCGTTTACCTTGTTAACACATCCTTACTAAAGGAGAAGAATGCCTAACCTGACTGACTGGACCTTAAAATGTCATCACTTTTTACTGATCAAATTCAAAGAAGGACCCAGCTTCACTTTGATCATTTCTTTCACTCAAGTATTCTCTTTATCTTGCTCTTTTCTTCTGGAATGGCCACAATCTTCCTCTATGTCAATTACAACATTCCAGAGGTATAGTATAGTCTGACAATTTTGCTTGTATTTTGAGTTTTGCTTGAAATTGCTTAAATGCCATTCAGAAATACTCACACACACACACACACACACACACACACACACATACACACACACACACACACACACACTCAGAGAGAGAGAGAGAGAAAGAGAGAGAGAGAGAGAGAGAAAATGCATAGACAAGATTAAATCTATAGGCAACAAATTCACTTAACTGAAGACAGGTCTAAAAAGTTTTTTTAAAAAAATATTTTGTCTTTAAACAGAAAAATAATAAGAGATCGGTGTTCAAATGATGAAAGGGAAAATCAATATTGATAGCCAATTGGAAAAAAAAAAAGAAATAATTGAAATAAACTGATAATCCCTGAAGGCTCAGTGAGGAACCTCTCAAGTTTTTATGTGAAATGTTTGCCTTCTGAGTATTAACCTGTAGAGAGATACAAAGTCTTACCATGGAAAAATGGAGACTTTCACATTAGCCTGAACTAATAATAATCTTAGTAAATATCCTACAAAAACTAAGCTCATTGTTTTTGAAAGAAAATAACACAGGACTAAACACATATCACTTTTGATGTGATACCTATGCTTGCGTAATTAAATTAACTCTAACAGATGTGATATATTCATTTCCAATCGCCTTTTCCCATTTTTGTTCTTTCTTGTAACACAAAAAACTTAGAAAATATCATGGATACTGCATGACTAAGCATGGACTGTTTTAAAACATATTCTCATCTGGAAATTATTTTAGGTTGATAAAGTCTAGTATGTTCATCATTTACCAATTTTAATCATAAAAATTCATTTGTAATTTGAAAAACTTGTGAATAATAATATTTATGTCAATGACATGCCACCGTGATTAATTTTGAAGCAGAAATAATCTAAGCAGTTTTTTTTTTATAAGACTGAAATGGTGACTTTAAAACTAAAAGCATTTTTGTCCCTGAATAGTGCTTTTTGAAATAATCTGAACTGTGACAAACAGCAAAAATAAAATTTGACTCCAAAAATTTTAAATAATTCAAAAATGTGTTTACTTGGAAAGAGATCTCAACTATGCAAATTATATGTGCTATGTAATGACTTTGTCTCCTATCTTGATTGATTTCTGTTTACTCACCAAATGCCATCAATCTTTCTTTTTTATGCTGACAACAAAAAAAGCCTAATGATCTCATCAGCTTTAGTATACAGATAAAGACAAATTGCTGACAATATATATTTACTTCTTATTTTTTGAGCAGGAGTCTTACTCTGTCGCCTAGGTTGGAGAGCAGTGGCACGCTCATGGCCACCGCAGCCTCGACCTGCTGGGCTCAGGCGATCCTTCCGCCTCAGCCTTCCAAGTGCTGGAACTACAGACACGCACCGCTACGCCTGGCTCATTTTTTGATTTATTGTAGAGATGGGGTCTCACCAAGTTGCCCAGCCTGTCTCAAATCCGTAGGCTCAGACAATCCTCTCGCTTCTGCCTTCCAAAGTGCTGGGATTATAGGTGTGAGCCACCGCGCCAGGCTGACAATTTTTAAAAAGAGGACATCATAGGGAAACATAAAAACTTGCAAAAGATATTAAACTACTCATGGTAGCTGTGCTAGAATCCTAGAGTAATAGAAAATCTCTTCACAAGTTATTGCTGTGTGTATATAATCATTAAAACAAGAAAAAGTTACACTATCACAAAGCAAAGATGCAACATACATTTGATACTTAATGTACCTGTTATGTACCTTAATGTTTCTTCAATTTAATTTGTATTTGCACAAAAATTACAGACACAAATTATTTTATACATCTTTTCTTTGTTTCTGATTCCTTCCCAGAGATAGAGTTTAAGCCATTTCTTTTTTGTTTGTTTTTTTCTTTTCGGTACGTTTGAATTCCTTGTAGATTCTGGATGTTAAGCCATTGTCAGATACACAGTTGGCAAATAAAAAATGTGATTTTTTTCCCCCACGTAACCAATCTGCACATGTACTCCTGTGAACCGAAAATAAAAATAAATAAATAAGAATGTATTTGCTATTACTTTTTCAACATTTTGTCCCAGCAGCATTTAATCAGCGTTTAGTATTTTATGCAAGCATTAAATTTTTAATGATGTAATAAAGGTTATTTGCATAAATATTTTTGAGTCATCAACAAGCCAAGAATAATAACTTGTAATTAAATAAAGTTAGTTACTTGTGCTCTTATTAATCAAGTGAATCTGGCTATAGTATTAAGATAATTGTGTTGATTTCAGAGTAAGAGTTTAGAAGTTAAATATTTCTCCCTAGTTATCAATGATTATAATCACAGAAAGTTTAAAAGTCTCTTATTTGGGCTGGGCATGATGGGTCGCCTGTAATCCCAGCACTTTGGGAGGCCAAGACGAGAGGATTGCCTGAGTCCATGGGTTTGAGACCAGCCTGGGCAATTTGGTGAGACCTCATCTCTACAACAATTCAAAAACTTAGTCAGGCATGGTGGCGTGCACCCGTAGTTCCAGCTACTTGGAAGGCTGAGGAGGAAGGGACACCTGAACCCAGGAGGTCGAGGCTGTGGTGGCCATGAGCATGCCACTGCACTCCAACCTGGGCAACAGAGTGAGACGCCAACTCCAAAAAAAAAATTCTCTTATTTTGGTAGTGACCTATTCTGTTATTTATTAGAGACACAGTTCATTTATATGCACAGATATTTTAGAACTTATTATTTAATGGAAGACATATTTTACAAGGAAAAGATACTAATGAACTTTTTATGCCCCAGTTATCCTCTGATATGCAAGAAAATAAAAGCTTTTTTTTTTCTTTAAGAGGAGAGGTGATTAATACAGTCTCAGTATAAAGAATGTAAACTTGGATTAAATGTCTTTAGTGGTCAGAGCTTAAACCTAATTCATGGTGAGTTGAAAAGTTAAAAATCTCACAGCTGAGCACGGTGGTTCCTGCCTGTCATCCCAGCACTTTGGGAGGCGGAGGCAAGAGTATTGCCTGGACCCAGGTATTCGAGACCAGCCTGGGCAACTTGGCGAGACCTCATCTCTATGATAAATCAAACAACTAGCCAGGCATGGAGTGATGCACACCTGTGATTCCAGCTACTTGGAAGGCTGAGGCAGGACGATAGCCTGAGCCCGGCAGGTTGAGGCTGTGGTGAGCCATGATCATGCCATTGCACTCCAACCTGGGTGATAGGGAGACATCAACTCAAAAAAAAAAAGTCTCTCCAGGCAGGTTTGAATCAGCCTAGTTGTGCTAACTCTGACATGGATCAAGAGGTTTCAAGATGACTCTGTATCTCACAGTCTATTGTGAGGCCTTCACACACCCACCATCATACAAATATATTAAATACACACAGGCAGAAATGAGAGACAGGGGAACCAGCCCAGGGAGCAGCTCAAGAGACCTATGCACTGTCTGCCATCTGACAGGTTTAGTGTTTCTGTCAGAGTGACAATGCTGCAGGCAGTAGGGACCACTTCTAGCCATGAAAAGACCTCAGGTTCTCAGAGCTTCTGAGGGCAGCTCGGTCAGGCGCACCTCCTTTGTGGAAGTTGTGGTCCTCTGCGGGGATGCTTACAGTCGTTATCTTCAGGTGCCTTTTGGCTTCACTTTCTCTGGTCTCAGGGGGACCTGACCACAGTGGGTGTCATCACCTGAGTCTCCCATACTTGTGCCCATCACTTTGAGGGGACAGCAGTGTCACTGTAACTGGGTCACTTGTCATAAGTGACTCCATTTTGAGACCTTGAGGATCATAAAACATCCTTAGATAGTAAGAGCTGAGCAAAGAGTGAAGCAGACACCAGAGAGAGGTGAGCTTGTAGAGAGAAACTCATCACACAATAGAATCAGTTTTTATGTCTTTTTTTAGCTGAATATTTTATTAAAAACACACATACATATCTTTTACATAATACCCATATGTAAGATAGAAAACAAGTCTGAAAGTTATGACAGAAGATCTCTGACTTATATACGTGAATCCTAAAAAACTTGAAAATTAGAAAATTGAGGGAATAAAAGCTGAGAAGGCAGGGACTCATCCCAGAGAAAGAAGACAGCTCATTATGTCTGTTTCAGCAGTCCTGGCCACCTTTTAAGTTCAGAAAGCCCTATGGCCATTGAGAGGACCAACAAGTGTAAAATGGTGCAGACTATAAGCACTACGGAGACCTAGAATTACTGTTTCCTGGGATCTTTAGGTTTTACGTCTTTCAAAGTTTCTTCACATTTGACATCTAATACGATGTAACTCTCAAGGAGTTTTAGTGTAGATTTCTAATCCAGGTTGCAGATTTTAACATGTCCATTGGAATGGAATGGCAAGGCACCTTGAACTTGTAATTTAAAAATATGACACATAATAATTCAAAATACTTAATTTCTAAAAGTGTGGAAAATTGATCATCAGTGGATTGCAAAAAAATGTTCTTTTTGCTGATAGTGATTTTAATGTGGCTAGTTGGATGATAATTTGTTCATGTTGGGAGTGTCTATTAATTATATAAAATTACGTGCAGGGTGACACACACTCTGTGATAACACCCTGAATACAGCCCCAAGGAAGGGGTTGGAGTCTGGGGAGGGGTTCTGGGGTTGGCCAAGCTGGGATGTCCCCTTCCCGTCCAGCTCTGTATCTGTCTAGGCATGCTGGTCATGCTGAGGACATGGGCGAAACGTTCTCGCTTCTGCTTGCCAAATCTTGCATCCATGCTTAGTGAATGTTCTTGTACACCCTTTCTGGAGAAAGTTGGTCCCCCAGCTGGTTCAGACAAGACTGAGCATGTCTGGATCAATATCCATAATCTTTGATTACCTTTTTAGTTCACCTTTAGTTGTTCATTATAATACTAAAAATCCAACTCCAGAAAGAAATCACAGCTGTTTTTGTGATGTATATATAAATGTGTTCCAACACAATGCTTATGTACTAGAAAGCTTGCCCTTTTCACACTTAACCCCACACTTTGCCGTATGTCAACTGCTAAGTGACCTACGTGCTTTTTACAATCAGGAGTGGCTTTTGCTTGTCCATCTGACTGCTCCTGGACTCCCTGCCCTGTAAGTAAGTTCCTGAATAAAACCTATGTCTCATCCATTGTGTCTTGGTCATTTCTTCAGCCTCTCAGACACAGTGTCTTCCCTTTAGGGTCTTTGGGGGTCCAGTACTACACTATATAATTCATTTTTTAAAACTAAGTAATACTGAATATAGCTCTTACGATTTAAAGCAAAATACCCTCAAGTAGAATTAGTATTAAAATTATTTAGGCGACTACTATGTTTTATTCATAGCTATAACTTGCTTTAATTAAATATGCTTTTTTAATTTGATGATAAGAGGGTCATAATTTAAAGAGTGAAGACTCCAGTTTGGATCCTGTTTCTTTTCAAAAGATTCTTTGCCAATATCTTTCTACTTTCTTGTCCACGCATATGATCTACTCTTCCCAAGTAAGCAAAAGCTGTGCAGTAAGGGTAAATGTCAAATCTTGATTTCAATTTGCTTATATGATTAAAGCAGGAAAATACAAAATAAAAAATTATGGTCTCATGCTAATAATTTATTTAGAGTCAGCTTGCCATATCTGTGGGTCATCCATCCAGGAGTTCAACTATTCACCAAGAGAAAATATTTGAAAAAAAATTCAGCAATAATAAATGATACAAATAAGAAACAATAAATTATAACAATCTCACAACACTTATACTGAATTAGGTATTATACGTAATGTAGAAATAATTTAAAGCATGTGAAGTACATGAGAGGATGTGAATAGGTTATATGCAAAGATTATGTCTTTTTATACAAAGGGGCTTGAACTTCCCTGGACTTTAATACTCTTGGGGGTCCTAGAACCAATTCTTCATGGATATCAAAGGACTACTGTATTTGCTTATTTTGACTCATTGCTTCAATAATAGCTTCTTTCATTCATTTTAGCTAAGCATTTTAATAAATGTTAACTATACATACACACACACACACGCACACACACACACATATATATATATATATTTTTTTTTGGCAAGGGTGCTTGACCTAAAGCAATGTAATCTCTTGCTTTTTTGTAAGGGAAAGTGTTACTGGCAAAGTCGGCTTTGCCAGCAAAATGGGGTTCTTTCCTGTCTGATGTCACAAAGTCAATATATAAAACCAAAAGTGGTATTAAACAGGGCAAGCCTTAAGTCTACGGCCAGCTAGTACCAATCTTACTGAAATTATCCCCCCAAATTGAAGAGGGATTCCTCTCTAACTAATTCTAAAAAAACAGTATTACACTGATACCAAAATCAGGCAAGGAGACGACAACAACAGCAACAGCAAAAAGAAAACTACAGGGCTGTATCTCTTATGAATGTAGGGACGAAAATTCTTAACAAAATACTAGTAAATCAAATTCAACAGCATATCAAAATAAAACAAACAATCTATCACAACCAAGTGGGTTTCATTCCAGAGATGCAAAGATGGTTCAATACCTGCAAACAAGTAAATGTGATTCACTACATAAACAGAAGTAAAAACAAAAACCATGACATCACCTCAACAGATGCAGAAAATGCATTCAATAAAATCCACCATCCCAGCTGGGCTCAGTGGCTCAGGCTGTAATCCCGCACCTTTGGGAGGCTGAGGTGAGTGGATTGCCTGAGCCCGTGGGTTCGAGACCCGCGTGGGCAGCGAGACCTCATCTCTACAATAAATCAAAAAGTCAGCCGGGCGTGGTAGCGCATGCCTGTAATTCTGCCTACTCGGAAGGCTGAGGCGGAAGGATCGCCAGAGCCCAGCAGATCGAGGCTGCGGTGGCCGGGAGCGGCCACTGCACTCCAGTCTGGGCGACAGAGTGAGACTCCAACTCAAAAAAAAAAAAAATCCATCATCCCCTCATGATAAAACTCCTCGACAAAGTGGGCATCAATGGAACATATCTCAAAATAATAAGAGCCATATGTGACAAAGCCACAGTCAACATCATATTTAATGGGAAAAAGTTGAAAATATTCCCTTTCAGAACTAGAACAAGACAGGGACATCCACTCTTACCACTTTTATTCAACATCATAATGGAAGTCTTAGCAAAAGAAATCCAAGAAGAGAAAGAAATAAAATTGCATTCAAATTGACAAGGAGAAAATCAAACTATCCCTGTTCACAAATCCTTTCTAGATTGTACAACTAGAAAGCCCTAAAGACTCCTCTAAGAGACTTCTAGACCTGACAAATGACTTCTGTAAACTCTCAGAATACAAAAATCAGTAGTATTTCTGTATATCAATAGTGCTCAAGCCAAAAACCAAATGAAGAGCTCAATCCCATCTACAATAGACACAAGAAAAAATAAATTACGTAGGAATACACCTATTATGTAGGAGGTGAAAAACCTCTACAAGCAGAACTGCAAAACATGGATGAAAGAAAGTGTAGAAAGCAAAAATAAATGGAAAAACATCTCATGTTCATGGTTTAAAACAGTTAACATTTTTAGAAGGACCATACTGCTCAAAGCAATCTATAGATTCAATGCAACCCCTGTCAAAATACCAACATCGTTTTTTACAGGACTAGAAAAAACAATCTTAAAGTTTATGTGGAACCAAGAAAGAGCCCCAAAGGTCACAGCAATCCTACGTAAAAAAAAAAAAAAAAAAAGAACAAATGAAGAGGCATCATATTGTCTGACTTCAAATTATACTACAAGGATATTCCATACTATATCCTTGTAGTAACTAAAACAGCATGGTACTAGTACAAGAATAGACAGAACAATGGAATTGAATAGAGACACAAAAATAAAGCCACATACCTACAATTGATCTTTGATAAAGCTTACAAACATAAACAATGGGGAAAGGACACCTTGTTCAATAATGGTGCCAGGCAAACTGGCTAGCCATACAGAGAGAATAAAACCTCTCATCACATATAAAAGTTAACTCCAGCTGGATCAAAGACTTTAGTATGTGACCTGAAACTATAAAAATCCTAGAAGAAAACCTAGGAAACATTCTTCAGGACATTAGCCTAGGCAAAGAATTTATAATGAAGACCCCAAGAGCAACTGCTACAAAAACAAAAATTGACAAATGAAACTTAGTTAAACTAAAACAGAAATAATCAACAAAGTGAGCAGAAAACCTATGGAATGAAAAAAAAATCATTTGCAAATTATGCCTCAGACAAAGCAGTAATCTCCAGAATCTACAAGAATCTCAAATCTACATTAAAAATATCATCAAAAAGTGGGCAAAGAACATGAACAGATACTTCTCAAATGAAGACACACAAGTGACCGTAAAATGTATGAAAAATGCTCAACACCACTAATCATCAGAGCAATGCAAATTAAAGCCCCAGTGAGATATCACCTTATACCAGTCAGAATGGCTATTATCAAAAAGTCAAAAAACAACAGATGGTGTGGTTGCAGAGTAAACGGAACACTCATTCACTGTTGGTGGGATTGTAAACTCATTCAACCTTTCTACAAAACAGTATGGAGATTTCTCAAAGAACTAGAATCATTAGACCCAGCAATTCCACTACTAGGGATCTATTCACGGAAAAGAAATTATTATATAAGAAAGATACCCTTACTTGAATCTTCACTGCAGCACTATTCACGATAGCAAAATCATGGAACTTACCGTAATGTCTACCGATGTTTGTCCGGATAGAATAAATGCAGTATACATAAACCATAGAATGCTATGCAGCATTACAAATAATAAAATTATGTCCTTTGTAGCAACATGGATGGAGCTGGGAATCATTACCCTAAATGAACTAAGAAACAGAAAACCAAACACCACATGTCCTCACTTATATGCAGGAGCTAAGTGGTCACAAAGATGGAAAGGCATCTGAGAGAAAGTCTCCATCACTATATAGACTGTCTGTGTAACAAACATGAACTTGTACCCCCTATGCTAAAAGAAAAAGGAAAAACAAAAATCCATGACCATAACATAGAGAGCTTGGTTCACAAAGCAACTTCTCACCAAGTGAGAGGGTTAAAATATATGATTTTTTTTTTGATGAAGGGATTAATCATTAAAAGTAAGAGATGGAATATTCATGACTTTTCTAGGGATAGGCAGAGATTTCTTGGAATTCCAATCATGTCACTTTTGTCTTCTTTTTGGTCTAACGTTTCCTGTCATGGCTGCTTAGGAGGGCATTATTCAATACGGAAATTATATTGGGGTTACAGGTTCTTCAGAGGTCACGTGGGTTGCCATCTTCCATTTCACTGGTTTAGCTGGTGTAGTCACAAGGGAAATTCTGTTCACAGGCCTTTCTGTGTCTTAAGGATAAGTACAATTAGATCAGGATAGAAATTCTGCTCTGTCACACAGGCATGACACTGGGTAACAAATCCCACTTCCCTCCTGCGTTTTTCTATTCTCTCCTCATTCTTGTAGAGTGATGAAAGGCAAATGGCTTTCTTCTGTCTCTTTTTCAAGCTAAATTTTGGTTGTTGATATGGGGCTGGTTAGAGGAGTGAAATCTTTTCCTAGCTAGTCTTAAGTTGGCCTGGTTATCCTCTGGGTGTAAGCTAGTTGTTCGTACCCCTGAGCAACCATCATGTGGGGTTTTATTACCTCTAATCTTCTTGTACCAAATTTGGTAATATAGTTCAAAAGATAAGGACCAAAGACAAAAAATACTAATCTTGTGACTGCCACAGAAAGTAGGGGACTTAATCATGGCTCTAGCCATTCCAGTTGTCTCTTTTGCTAAGATGTACATCCAAGACTACAATTCTGTTTTCTCTAAAATGTTTCTTTTTAAAACTTGCAGGCTTTTTTCCACCTTGCCTGAAGTGTTTACATAAAAACAACATTTCTCCTTCAATATGGCACCTGTGCCTCTACCTCAACAGATAACATCTAAAGTCCTTCAGTTTTGTAACATCACATTTGCTAAGGAATTTATAGGTGTTTTCGGGGCTTCCAAGTCAGTTACTGTGGTTTTCCATGACACCTGGATGAAGGCTGAAATGTTCCTAACAGACTTCTCCAGTTCAGCTATTCCTATGCAAAAAAAGCCCTCAATAGATGGTATACCCTGTATCCCTCCTGTCAATTACTGAATTATTGGTGCTCAAGATTTCAAAGATGAGTTTCTCAAGATTGTATAGATATCTTTTATTTCCCTGGTCTTGGGCTTTAGAGTGCTAAGGCAGCAGAGAGAAACAAATCAAGATTAGATATTTTTCCTGAGGTCCCTAGGGGGGCGATATTATAAGCCTCCGGCACTACACTTACCATAGTACGGGTTCCCCTCCAGCACTGGGACAGAGTAAGGAGGAGGTTTGTTTCACATACCAGAAGCTTCCAATTCCTTTGAAGGAGAATGCAGTGGTGGGCCCCTGTCACCTATCATGTATGTGGGAGTCATACGATCCCACTGAGTCTGGTTCTATTGCACAGTCCGAAAGACCTCAGAGATTAAAGCTTTAGGGTCTGTGCCCCCAAAATTCATCATCAATGCACATAGGGTGGTATGAGAAAAGGGCTCCTCAGAGTTGTGAGAGTGGATGAATTGGCAAAAGAGTCTGCGACCAAGGAGTATGGGAACTCGTAACCTCTGGGTTTTCCTGGCCAGGCTACTGCTTAACTGACCATCAGCTAGCTTCCATGGAGCCCTGTAATATTGTTCCAGACCTAATGTTTCATTTCCCATTTCATATCTTAGGGGTATGGCTGCTGTTTTCCATTTAATTATGTCACTGTGTTTTCTATTTCCCTGGTTAAGGGAGGCATTGTGTTTGTTAACCTCATACTCGTGTAGATATCAACAGGGATGCATGGTTGTTCTGGAATGTGTTTTCCAGGGAACATGCCTCATGCATGGCCCATTCCCATGAAGAGTCCAGATACATAGGGATGTCTGGAGGGTCTGTCTTTTCAGCAGGCCAAGGCCATTTTTCTATTCCTCCCGTAACAGTGGTGGTATATAAGGTATAGCCAAAACCTGAATGTGCCCCATTGACCTCTAGGAAGGAGGCTAGGCTGAAGGACCCTTCCATTTAGGTGCTAAATGATCTTGTGTCTTCCTTCTAGGTCCTTAAGTAAACCCAATCCCCTGGTTGGAAGCGATGGAGGGTGGAATCAGAGGGTGAAGGTTGTTCTTGAATCCCATAGGCCATAAGTACCTTTACGACTTCTTCAATTTGGGTGGTATATCTTATTTTCTCCAAATCTCCAAAGGCCTCCTGATTATCTGACCAGGCCAGGATCAGTTGGCAGCACATCGGCTCATGGAACTCAGTTTGATCCTTCCTTTTAGAGAAATTCTTTTTATTTGTGCATTTATTTTTGAGTTGGGGATTTACTCTGCCATCCAGGCTGGAGTGCAGCGGTACATGATCTGGGCTCATTGCGACCTTAGGTTTGGATGTTTGACATAGTCCCACACTTCTTGGCAACTTTGCTCCCTTCTCTCTTTTTTTTTTTTTCTTTTAATTATTGTCTGGTTGGGTTGTCTTCAACTTATGAGATCTTTTTTTTCCTACCTGGTCCAAACTTTTTGCTGCATTTTATACTTCCCTAAATGAATCTTTTATTTCTAGAAGTCATTCTGTGATTTCTCCTCTACTCCCATCATAGTGTACTTATTTAAGGTTAGAATTCTCTGTCAGTCAGTGTTCAAGACTGAGTAACTGGCTCTCGTGTTGTCCCTTTCTCCTCCTACTGAGTCTCTTTGAGGAGACCTGTGGGGCCATAAGAGGAGCCTCCTGGCTCCTTCAGCCTCCTTTATCAGCTGGCTGTACCATGTGCCTGAGCGAGATCTGGTTTTGCCACTGTTGCAGCTGTTGCTGATTGTGTTGGGGGCACTCTCCTTTGCAGTGAACTTCTCACCAGCATATGGTCCACTAATGAGGGCCTGGCCTCTGGGGCCTTTAATTTCCCTGGTTGGGAGTTTAGGTGACTTTACCAGAGTTGCAGGGCCTTTTCTTGGAAGGCACTGTTGTCCCCAGAATTCATACTGACCCTGGAGGGTGAGAAACAACATGTTGGTTGTTTTCTCAGCCCTCTTATCTTTTTTGGCATCAGCATTTGCAGTCAGTTTTTGGACACCCGGAAGGCAAATACCACCAATGTTAGGGAAGGAGGTTTGGGCCTTATCTGTACTTTTTATAACTTTCTCCTAATATCAGGAACACTGTGGGATATAAAATGGAACTTTAAGACAACACCCCTTTGACTGAATTGGAGTTGATATTGGTGTAGATATGAAGGCATTCCCTCAACCTTTCCATGAAAGTTGATGGTTTCTCCTTTGGTCCCCGAGTAAGCTCCTGGACTTTGCTCCGGTTGATGGGCCTTTTCCCAGCTGCCTGTATTCCTCTTAAAATCATGATCCTAAAATGAATGAGATATTACATCCCCCTCTTTTCCCATAATTCCAGTAAGGGTCAGTATCCAGGACTGCTTGGACCTTGGGCTGGTATATTATGTATCTAGTAGTATCCCTATTGATTTTATCAGCTTTGCTTTAGCTTTGGCAGTGGCTAAGGCCTTTTCTACCCCGTAAGAAGAACATTGAGAAGAGTTTGCATATCTCCCCAGGCAGGGTGATGAGTGTGAATAATTCCTCTGATTAAATTAAGAAAACTAGAATCTTTTCTCAATCTCTTCGAGTGATCCTTTCAGTTGTAGAGATCACATGAAAAGAGAACATAAATGATGACTAAATCGTACTTCACTGAGAGTACTTCATAGAGAGGAAAATGTCCTGATCTGCTAGTTGACTGATAGCTAGCACCACTTGGGTACTTGCAGGACTAGGGGCAGCAGTAGGCAAAGCAGCGTACAGGGTAGAGGGTGAAAGGCTGGAGTACAGGGGAGAAACAGGTGACTTGCTTAGGGGAGGGGCGAGAGCAAGTCACAAAGCAGTTAATAGATTTGGGGAAGGGATGGGGAAAAGTGACTGTGGAGGTGGGGCAGTTGATCTGGAGCGAGGTGAGGCCAATGGGTCCCTGGTAGATTTCAAAACTGGAAGCAAGGATTTGGCCTTTTGGGTTGCTGAGGGTCCCCCAGTGGGATAAAGTCGGCACTTCATCTGCAACTTCCTATTTTGGTGGAGGGCCGTGAAAAACAGGCCGTAGGACACCCCATCCCAATTCTTAAATGTCTGACAGTTTAGGTCAGAAATGACTCTGATAGAGTATAGTATTATAATGCATAGACCCATTTTCAGGCCAGACCTCTCTGTCCTCCCATTTTTTACTGGGGCCACATGGTGTTAAAAAAGAAAATTAACTGTTTTCTGGTCTGTGAATGGTATCCACAGGATTCTCAATGGTCGAGGATACCCTCTGGAACCAACGTTTGGTTCCTCATCCTCTATATTTCTTTTCTAAAATTACTTCCCATCTATGCAAGGGGTTCCTCCAGTGGTTCATGGGTACACAGATTCCATAGGCACGTACCTAGGTGAAAGGGAAGATGCTGTACTTGTAGAACCTGAACCACACACATAAGGGTGAATCAGGAATGGTGTCATCCAAGAGGATTTGCCATAGGTAGTCTCCAAAGTGCCGTACCCTCACCATTTCCCACCAGGAAAAGGGAGAGTCCAGGAGCACAGACAAGAGCCTGTGGCTATCCTTCTCCTTCAGGACACCGACACCCTTGGAAGGGACAGCATGGATAAGAATCCTTGAGAAAAGATATCCCATAGGGTCGCTTTCATCTTGGAAGTAACATAAACAATTAGTTCCCACACCCTATCCAGAGCTTGGCATCCCAAGGGCACCGGCAAGGTTGCTTTGTGCTAACTGACAAAACTGCTATGAGCTAAGGCCCAGGGAGGTCTCATAGCCTTTGGATTGTCCTACCTCCAGGAGAGCAATTGAGGCACCCTTTCCCCAGGGCATTGGCAAGGATGAGGGGTGGAAAAAGAGATCTCTGACAAGGGGAGAAACCCAAGTCCCTGTGGTGCAAGAAAAGTGGCACAAAGGAGATTTCACAGGCCTAAGAAGGCATGAACACTAAGAAGGGTAAACAAAGAGAAACAGAAAAAGAAATGCATGCAGAAGATTTAGCAATAGGTTGCTTCCAAAGCCCGCGTTCTAGACCTTTCAATTCCTTTCTTACCCTTTCAAATTCCTGTTGGAGCTTTTTACTCAGGGCAGGACTACCTTTTAGTTCCTCTCTCCTCCTTTTGCAGTTCTTTTTGAAATGATTACTCAGAGCAAAACTATCTACGACCTGGGTGCCAGGCATCCACGTGCCCAACCCTGATTTGGAGGGTCCTTTCCAGTACAACCCTGCCTATCTGCTTATGTCCTCATAATAATGATACATTGCCTTCCCCATAGCTGATCTCTGGCATCAAGAGCCCGGATGAACATGTGTTTTGTTTTGTTTTGTTTTTGCCAGCTAATCCTGTCCTAGACACCCGTTGCCAGATCTTCAGAGAGATAAGGGTGCTTCCCAGAGAGGTGAACTATGTAGTCCAACACTCTGCCAAAGTCTTCACAGCCAAAGAAGTCAGTTTTGCCCCCCAAATGGAGTTCTTTCCTGTCTGGTGTTGTGAAGCCAATATATGAGACCAAAAGTGAGGTCAAACAGGGCAGGACTTAATTCTATGGTCATAAAATGAAGAAGCAGGAGCTTGGTTCAGAAACCAACTTCTCACGGGGTGCGGGATAAGGGAGTTAAAAATTTAGTGTTGTGCTTGTTTGTTTGTTTGAATAAAAGGGTTGGTCATTAAAAGCCAAAGAGAGGAATATTCATGACTTTTCTGGGAATGTGCAGACATTTCTCAGAATTTTGATCATATCTTTTTTTCTCTCCTTTTTTTGTCTAACGCTTCCTGATATGGTTGCTGAGAAGTGTGTCATTTACTATGGAAAGCACGTTATGACCAGATTAGAGGTTCTTCAGAGGTTAAGTCTGCTGCCATCTTGAATCTCACCGGTTTATCTGGTCTGGTCAGAAGGCTTAAGAAAAGCAGAGTTAGGCTGGGATAGAAATTCAGCTAAGTCATGTAGGTACCACACTGGATACTTCAGCACGGACCCCAATAAAAGTATTCCTGTTTTTTTTTTCTTTATGCCATTCCTCTTTTTAAACAATCACTTTAAAGCAAAGTGGACAATTTATTAACTAACATTTTTTCCATGGCACTGGTTTCCTGCACATTCCAATTCATTTTCTTTGTTTGTTTTTAACTATTTTCTCTCCTTCACAGAATATAATTTATATACAATTTGCTCCTTATATTTGTGACTTTCTTTGAGAAATACTATGTAACAGATGTTGTAAATATTCTATGTTCATTTGAAAATGATGCTTTTTTTTTGGCAAAGCTCTTTGTAAAAAAAATCTCCATTAAATAACTTTGTAGAAAAGCTAAATAATTTTCAAATTCAAATCTTTAATATATTGACATCATTTAATTTTCAATCAGTAGTTTATCTGATGTTCTGGTATAAACATTTTAACACCTCCCACTATGCATGTGGATATGCCAGTTTCTTATGATTTGCTACTTCTTGATTTTTATCATATTTGAAGATTATCATTGACAATTTAAAAGAGCTAGTTTGTTATATATTTTGCTTTATTACTGTGGTTTTTATGGTTAACTTTATTTACTTATACTGTGACATTTGATTCTATTCTAATATTAAAATTGGTAGCTGGATGCGGTGTCTCATGCCTATAATCCCAGCACTTTGGGAGGTGGAGGCAAGAGGATTGCCTGAGTCCAGGGGTTCGAGACCAGTCTGGGCAACATAGCAAGACCTCATCTCTACAATAAATCAAAAAATCAGCTGGTTGTGGTGGTGCATGCCTATGGTTCTAGCTACTTGGAAGGCTGAGGCGGAAGGATTGCCTGAGCCCAGAAGGTTGAGACTTCAGTGACCATGAGTGTGCCACTGCACTCCAGCCTGGGCGACAGAGTGAGACTCTATCTCAAAAAAAAATTTAAAAAAGCATTTGCCCTCTATATCAAAAGAAATGAAAAGCCCTTAAGTCACAGAGAGGGCAATTTTATTGATATCCACAGCTCCTTTGCAGAATTACAGAAAGCATATACAGTATAACGAATGCATACATTATAATGTGGACTTTGATTAATTTTCATTATAAAAATGTAGCTGTGTAACCAGCTCCCAGATAGGACACTGGGTATTAGCAGTTGCAGAAATAGCTCATGTACCCTTCCAGTTAATACCAGCCCTTTCTTTAAGGACATTCACTATCATAACTTCTACAGGCAAAAATTTATCTTGCCATATTTTACAGTTTATATTGGAAAATGTAGCCTTTAGAGGTACTTAAGGTTAAATGCGGCCATAAAGATGGGGCCTGATGACATAGGATTAGTGTCCTTATAAGAAGAAACACCAAATGTTTTCAAATACAAGTGTATTGTGGATTAGGGCTTTAACATGGATGACCAGATTAGAGGTTCCTCAGAGGTTAAGTGGGTTGCCATTTTGAATCTCACCAGTTTATCTCATCTGGTCAGATGACTTAAAGACAAGCAGAGGCATACAAACATTCAGTCCATGATATGAACGCATATCAAAAACATACAACAAAAACCAAACACAAAAGTGTATATACTGTGTACTCTCATTGATATAAACTGCAAAATGTGGTAAGAGAAAACTGGAAGCCATTGAAATTGTAGATTTCTCTAGAATTTATTTTTGTTTATAATAGGATTGGGAATCAAGATACATTTATTTTCCAGTTAATTCAATACCATTTGTGAAATATACATTCTTTTCCTTCTGCACTGCAGTGTCTCATTTTCATAATTAGAAGAACATTCAAGGATAGGTTGATTTTGAAAATAGTAATTTGATGAGTTACCTATCCCAGTGCAGTGCAAATACTAACATTCTCCTTATTAATTTATTTTATAATGGTTTCTTTTATCTTGTAGTGTAAATTTTCCACCTTTGTGCTGCTTCTTCAAATTCCCATAGCAATTTATACACGTTACATTTCAAGTAAATTTAGAGTCAATTTTCAACTCCCTTCTAAACTTTAACAAATGTGCAAACACACATACGCATACTCATATACACCACACAGTGCTGTGGTTTTGATTGGAATTGTATTGAATGCATCTGAAATACTTTGAGTATATTTTGCAATTTTAGATTCTTTGGTTTTCCAATGTATGAATATCAAATGCTTCTCGATTTTTTAGGTGTTTCTAAATTTTACTTAGCAATGACTTATAACTTACGATGTACATATTTTCATGTGATTTTAGTCTGGCATGGCATTCGTAAGCACAATATAACTTCCCTAATTACTAAATTAATTTTGATCCATGTTTTCTTTTTAAATGGTGTATGTGTTTCTTTAGTTCCCTTATAGTGCATCCTTCCTATGTCATCTCCGCCTTCTATAGATTACGCTTCAATTCCTCTTTCTCCTTTTTCTTGATTTGTAAATTGTAGATATGGTTACCATTTCCGGGTTTTAGTGCTTCTCTTTAACTTTTTGAAGCTATAGTATATTTTCTAACAAAATCTTGAATTAGTGAGCATTGATATCCTTATTTTGACCAGAATTTTGGAAGTTAGACGCTTCTTCAAATTTATTTTTTTAGATTTTCATAGTGTACCTATTTAACATAAAAATGTGAATTTTAGTACAATAGAGTAAACAAATACTTTTTATAATTGTTTTTGTAAATTCCTATGTCTTTTTTTTTCTTTTTTTTTTTACCTCCCAGCCTTTCTTCTTTCTTTCTTCTGTTGACTTCATGATGAAGTATGTTGCATAACCCAATTTTAAATGAGAGTAATGAGTGGTAATCTCTTTCAGCCTTTATGTATAAAAGTTTATTCATCTGTCTTCATTCATGTATGATAATTTGGCTGTGTATAATCCTAGTTGACAGTCAATTTCCCTCAGCATATATATATATAATGTATTACTCCAATATTGTAGGGGATTTATTTTCCAGTGAAATAACTCTTTCTTGTCTAATTATCCATTTGGAGGTAATCTACCGCATGCGTTCCCCTATAGAATTTTTCAACTTCAGCTTTCTTGATCCTCAATCATATTGTAATGTATCTTATTTAATTTACACATTTATCTTGTTTTGTACTCGAAGTTCTGCAAACCAATATTTTCCTCCAATTTAGGAAAGTTTTCAAAAATGATGTTTGCTGAATTGCTTTCTATTCTACTCACCATTCTTTTTTTTCTAGTATACTTCTCAGAATGCTAGAAGTTTCTACGTTGCATCTGTATCCTTTACTGTTCTTTTATAATTTTATCTCTTTATGCAACCTTTTAGGTTTCTTCTTTTGTCTTATATATAGTTTACTGATGTCCTCTCTCCTCAAATAAATTAAATTTAAAGTCTATTCCATTTGTTGCATATTTTATTTAAACATTCAAATAAATTCCAACTTTTAATTATTTACCTTCTTTTATTTCAATACTCCAAGCACAGTTATTTTAAAGTCCTCATCAAAGCGTCTTAGAAACTTAATTTTATCATGACTGTATTTATGTTCAATATTTTAATCATTTGTCTTACCATTTGATATTCGTAGTTTCAGTATTTCAGTTTACAGTCATTTTGCTTTCAAAGATGACCTTCCCCCCATCTGTCTTTCTTTCCTTCCATTTTAACTCTTTTCTGTCTACTGTCTTTACAGTTGTGTCTACCCAGGCCTCTGAGTTCTCAGTCTACATTCAAAGCACATAATTCCTATTTACATTTATTGCTCTCCTGATGTTTGGGGGACAGAAAAAAGTTGTCATGGGGCCAGCTGTGTGGCTGGGTTACTTGTCAAGATGTATGCATGTCTCCATCTCTCCAAGCCTACAACTTACTTTATTCCTGGGTTTTGTTTGGCCTCTGTTTATAGTCTGTGAGGGAGATGGGAATTACAGTATTTGCCTTTTATGGAGGACTCACAGTCCTCCATGTCTTGCAAGAACCTAAGTCTTGGCTCTTGCTTCCTCTATATGAAACAAGCAACTGGCACGTTCACGCTATCAGTAGTGTTAGGCCCGGAGAGAAGCAGCACTCGCCTTCCCCCATCTGCCCCTCCACCCTAAACCCACAAACCACATACCAGCTTACTAGAACCTGCCAGCAGCTGCTGAAAAGGGCCAGACAGAAGCTTTCCAGCCCACACTGGATGCAACACTTTGTCTCCCTGCTTCACTGCCGCCCCCAACACCCTGCCCAATTACAGCACCCTTAAAAACCCAAGCCTGCCCCTCCTTGGGCGCATCTCCCCTGGCCCATCCTTCTGGACCACGGGACCTCGCCCGGGAGCTTCTCCCCCAATAAACGCTTGGTTTATACTGGCCCTTTGTCCTGTGCCTCTTTTGGTATCTCCAAACGTTACAAGTAGCTCATATTATTTCATGTTTATTTTATTTTATTTTATTTATTTTCTTTGAGTCAGAGTGTCACTCTGTCGCCCAGACTGGAATGCAGTGGCCACTCCCGGCCCCCACAGCCTCGACCCGCTGGGCTCCGGCGATCCTTCCGCCTCAGCCTTCCCAGGAGCCGGAACTGCAGGCGCGCGCTTTCCATGCCCAGCAGATTTTTGGATTGAGTGTAGAGATGAGGTCTCGCCAAGTTGCCCAGGTGGGTCTCGAACCCGCAGGCTCAGGCAATCCACTCACCTCAGCCTCCCAAAGCGCGGGATTACAGGATGAGCCACCAAGCCTGGCTATTTTATGTAAAGCAAGTCATACATTTTATTTTTATTTTAAATTGGTAGTTATCGTTGCTATATATTGGAAGTAGATGCAATTATAGAAACTTAAAGCCATTGCACAATCTTAATCCAGGCATCTAATTTTCAGGCTCAATAAGATTTTTGTTGCTCTTAAGCTGTTTGACTGAATTCAATTGTGAAATCAAAGGATTAAAAAAAATTCAATAAGTATAGTGATAATATTAGAAAATGAAAATTCATCTTTACTCATGAGTGATTGTTTGGCTGTATATAAATAACATCCTAAGTAACAATTATCTTCTCCTTAGCATATGTGAAATATTAATCTCTTTTTAATGACATTTATTTTTGCACTATAAAATAAATTTTCCTGTCACTCACATCGTATTCTGATACCTAGAAATTATCTATAAGCTCCTAAGAAAATCTTGAAGAAAATTAAGTACAACATAAGAGAGCCAAACTGAAAATACCTATCCTGTATGTCAAACTCATTTTTCAATGAGTAAGATTACTGTACCAGCAGGGTATATTTTCAGATATTTTCCATAATTTTGTTTTATTTTAAATAACATAAATTGTAGAAGCTTGGCGTTCTTATTACCGTGTTTATATTATATTAAACTGTCATTTAATAGTTACCATTTTATGAACTTTACACATAAGAAATGCAACTGCAGGCTTTAATTTTTCTCTTTTGCTTGTATCTTTTGAGATTTATTCAAGCTGGTAAGTAGTTCATTTATTTTAATGTCGATAGCTGTATAGTGTTCTTTACAATGTATATACCATGATTATGTATGCTTTTTACCCATAATAAATGTTTGGGTTATTCTCAGCTTCTAATTATTACAAGCAATCCTGAAAGATGTGACGAAGCCCTAAAATATGAATAGGAGAAACTGCAGCAAGCAACATCAACTGGTTTTTTAAACTGACTGTGGCCGTTAATAAATTCACCAGCACTGGATGAGCTTTGATTGTCTCACAGTCTCTCCAACACTTTGCATGCAAAGGGGGACCCAAATAAAAACCCCAAGTCACCTTTTGGAAGGCAGGCCCCTTGTAGCACACTCAGAATGTGTTTCTCTGGATTAAACCGTCAGTCGAGGTTTTTATCCGATAGTTTTGAGAAGACTGCCGTCATGATTTGCAGAAGAGATGTCCCAAGTGGTGGCAAGCAAGCGACTGGTTCTTCTCCCACGACAACACCTGCCCACACTGGTGCTGAACGTTCTGCAGTTTTGAACCAAAAACAGCGTGGCTCCCTGGCTCCACCCTCCCTAGTCACTGTTTCTCTCCCTGAGTGATTCTTTTTTGTTTTCCTGGATGAGGGAAGTCTTCAAAGGGAAACATTCTGCCAGTGGAAGAGAGAAAAGAAAAATGGCAGAAGAACTAAAAGCCATCAAAAGCAGCAAGTCCAGAAACAGTCCTGAACAGTCTTGATAGGGGTATTGCAGCAAACAGAAAGTACTTTGAAGGTGGCAGGTTAAAACATGTCGGAACAAATGCATCATTTTTTAAATCAATAAAATTCATTTTTTTGGTGTCCCCCTCATCTGTTAAAATTCTGCTGATCTATAACACAATAAATATTTATTATTGTGTGGTTAATTTGCATTTTTTTCCTGGCCTATTAATGAGTTTGATAATTTTTTAGAGACTACAGAACACTCTTGCTTCTTGTATTTTGTTAAATACACCGTTATGAATTTTGCTCTTCTTTCTATTGGAACTCATTTTAATGCTTTGTTGCTTATCATTACATATTCTAGTTATTAATATTTTACGTGTCATATTGTTGGAAATATCCCAGTGTGTGGCTTATGGTCTTGTTTCTTTTTTATTTTTTATCAGTAGAGTAACTCAATGAATAGAGGTAGATTTGCTATCTTTTCTTCAAAGCATAGGACTGTCTTGGAATCACAAACATAATTTATTATAATGTATTCTAATGACTTTATAGGACTGATTTTACATGTAAGTGTTTTTAATCTACTTGGTTTACATGAAAGCAATGTCTATTCCTGTTTTGCCTGTTCTGAGTCATATTCCCTAGATGTATTATGTAGCATTTTCACTGTCATAGTTTTTAGTCTGTCATCATATCTAAAAGGTAGGTTAAGTCAGCTTATTTTCGACAAACGTATAAAAACTAAAAATAAGTCAAGATTTTTATTGAAAACGAATGCATAGTTTGCAGAGTTTATATGTCTATGATGTTGAGTCTCTTAATTCAAGAATATGATAGTCTTTTTAGATTTAAAAAAAATTTTAATTTTATTTTATAATTTCTCCATAAATTACTTATATAACATGTATTCCTAATTTGCTGCTAATTTCTTCTATGTTCTTGTCATGTTTTTGCTTAATCTATTAATGTAGTGGTATGTCAATTTTTCTCCATAGTTCTATGAATTTTTTATTACAGTTAAGACTATGATATTAATGGCATACTAGTTTGAAATTGCTGTATCTCTCCATTTCATGAACTTTTATCATAATGTAGTGATAATCTTCATAATCTCTTTGGAAGTTTCTTTGCCCTAAAATCTATTTGACTGATAGTAGTATAACCCTCAGATTTATATTGATTAGTTTTTGCCTGGTATATATCATAATTTTCTAGTCTATCTTTCTGGGATTTCTATGTTTTAGGTATATCTCGTATAAATGCCATGAAAACAATGAAACAATGATCTAATATAATAACTAGTTTTTAAACCCATGAATTGTCATTTCATATTTATTATGATTCTTAAAGTATTTTGACTTATTTTCATTTTGTGTTTATTTTCTATATTTTTCCTTCAGAAATCATTTTATCTATTTCTTTTGTGTGTGTCTTTTTAATTGAGTTTTTAAAATGTATTGTTCTCTCATTTCATATTGCCACTCTACTTACATGGAAATTATATACTATATTAATTCACTTTTTATCAGTCTAAACCAAATATCAGAGTTATTACAATTAATTTATATATTTCTCCTACTTCTAATTAATACATGGAACCTAAAAAGTGTAAAGTTGAATTAATCCACTTTCAACTCATATCCCACTGATTTCTAATTTTTTTTTTTTTTTTTTCTTTTTGAGTTGGAGTCTCACTCTGTCGCCCAGACTGGAGTGCAGTGGCCGCTCCCGGCCACCGCAGCCTCGACCTGCTGGGCTCTGGCGATCCTTCCGCCTCAGCCTTCCAAGTAGCCGGAATTACAGGCAAACGCTACCACGCCCGGCTGATTTTTTGATTTATTGTAGAGATGAGGTCTCGCATGCCCAGGCGGGTCTCGAACCCTCGGGCTCAGGCAATCCACTCACCTCAGCCTCCCAAAGGCGCGGGATGACAGGCAGAGTCACTGAGCCCGGCTGATTTCTAATATTTTACTTGCTCATTTCTACACTATTGAGATGTTTTTGTATCGATTTTTATTGGAAATGGATTTTTTGTTCATTTTTGTTTTACTGCTTTTGCCCATTGCCTTAATTTTGTTTTTTTCCAAATTAGAGTCAGAAAAAGAACTTGACCTCTGGTAGTTTATCAGGGAACTGATACCTGAGTAAGGAAACAGGAAGATCAGATGGGAAGAGAGAATGGATTATTGGCTAACCAACACTGGACAACTGGAGCCCAGTCCTGCTGAGAACCAAGCAAGGAACCGTCTAGCATCATCCCAGCGGCAGTTAGGGGAATAATTTGCCCATGGAAATCTGACACTCTTTAACTGAGGAAATCCTACTGGGTCATTGACTCCATTGATTGAGGGAATGATCTCCTGAAGCTTTGAAGAAAACCCTGAGTTCTCATTACAGAGAGACAAAAGGAAGGTGTTTAATGTGGGAAGCTAGCAAGGTGCATAAAGTTGCCCAAACTGCACTGGGATCAGGGAGCAGAAGATCCAAGGCAGTGTATTTCTAGTGTCAGTCACTCCTTCATATTTATAATAACCTTCTCATTATTCGATCTTGGAATTCAAAATCTTTTCAGAGACGATCCTTTGCTGGGCTTTTGTTTTACTTTTTCAATTTATTTAAATAACATCTTCATTTTTGTCCTGAATTATATTTTCTTCTTTGATCCCTCTCATCCTATCCTTGAGAAAAATGTCAGTCTGGCCTAGAGATATGTTTTTCTCATTAAGTTTCTTCAGAAACAGACTCAGAGATGGAAGTTCTCCCATTTATCAGAAAGGTTAGTCCAAGAAACAATGGTAAGAGAGAGGGAAGACGAGAAAGGAAAAGAAAAGCCGATAAAGCAAGTCACCTCATGGGAAACTAGAGCTTCATCTCTCTGGAGAATTTAGAGTAATGAGTTAAGATGTGACTCACAGTTACCTCACCTGAGTGGTGCAGGAGCTGGTTTATTTGTTTGTCAGCTCCCATCATTCAATGGGGGATAAGGACCACTATTCAGCCAAATTTGCAGGCAAGCACAATGGACGTTGGAAGCCAGAGAGACATCAGAACAAAAAATGTGCAGACGCTGTCATTTGAAATTTGACCCTACAAAAATAAAAGGGGATACAGAAGATCACTTACAAAGTCTTCTAATACTTATATATCCCCACCTATGAAACTTAGGCTGCCATATCCCTTCTCTTAGAGAAAGATGGTTGACAAAAATTTAGCAAGGACAGTATTTCAAATACCTTCACAGCCACATGGATGTATGAATACCAGAAAATAGCACGGCTACAGCAACCTTATGTGGGTTTGTAGATTTTGGAAAAAAAGGAATATAAGCATTACAGACAACTTGGAAAGCTCTGGAAACTTTTTTCCTGTTCTTAGGAGAGCAAAGATCAAGATATTGAAGGTAAGGTTATAAATAGATTTTCTTGCATTTTGAATATGTTAAATAAGTATTTACTATACTATCAGAGTCTAGAGTAATTGGGTTCTGAAAAAATTGGATATGACAGGGTTCACTTTTGAGAATTTAGATAAATTCAAAATTGAAGTTGAAAGTTTTCTAGAGTTGAGAATAGTGGATAGGATATGCAATAGTGGATAGATAGGATATGTAAAGATTGTTTTCCTTTGTTTCTATATAACTAATTGGTCTGAGAATTTGAAGTTGAAAAAAGTTATTTTAAGAAAGTTAAAATCAAAGATTTTTAAAATGCTTGCTTCCCATTTTGTTTTTAATTTCTTTTCTCTTAACCTTTACTTATTTTAAACAGCTTATCCACATATATTAAACTTCATTTTTCATTCATAATGTTTACAACACAAACCTTGTATTTAATACACAAAGTTTAAATAATTTAAACATTTTAACTTGTAAAGAAAAATTACTTTATTCCATTTGCCCATTCTAATATACATAGCTGTATATAGCATCTCTAAATAAACATCGTGACTAATTCTACAGGGTAGATTTTGGCATTTTGCAGATTGTTTAGTCTCAAATATAGATAACTGATTACTAAAACATTATGCTGATTTACATTTCTTGCAACAGATTTACACTGAAGTAAACCCTCACCAGAAAAATTATATTTATGAATGCTATACTTGAGATTCTAATGTTGAACTCATCAATAAACATTTTTAACTTTTAATTTTTTTGTTTTAAAGATGTGGGGTACAATTCAGGGTTAGGCATAGAAATGTCCATTATGCAGGTACCTTTGTGGAAGAGGTATGCCTCCCTTCCCCAGGCAGATTCCCACTACTGCCAATCCCACTTCCCCGCCCAATAAACATTTTAACACGTTGTTTCAAATTTGAGTTCATACATTATAGTTGTACATTGCAACTTAAGAAAACGATTGAACAGTCTATTTATCTATATACCTATCTCTCTGCTTCATCTTGGCCATGCAAATAAGGGAACACTTAGAAATTCAAATAATTCATCTACTGGATTTATTTGGTGATTTGGTAAAATCACCGCCAGTATTTTTTCCAACTGTAGAAATGTCATCAGATACTTGTATCATTTTATATGTTTCTGTAGCAAAATATGTCTTAAAAATGAGTTATAGACTTAAGACATAACTGCGCAAAAAAATAAATATATGACGAGCACAATGTTAAGCCATTACATCACGGTTCTCTCTAAATATTGTTAAAAAGTCAGAATTTACTTATATAGCTCACATGGTCATATAAACTATATGACAATTTTTAGCCATCGCCTATGCATATTTTAATACTACTTGCCTTAGAACATACTTCATAGAGTTGCCTATTAAAAAAATTAGCTCAATATGCAATGTTGTGTCTTTTATTTGTGTTTTACTTAAAACCCCAATCTATTTACTTTTGTTGGTTGAGGTCAGTTGTCTCTAATATTTTAACATTGGCTACTTTGACATATGACTTCCTAGCTATTTGAAACTTCCCCCAGGTCACTTTTCCTTCTATAACTACATTCTCCTACCTCTTTTTAAAGATAAGTCCATTAGTCTGGGCATGGTGACTCAGCCTGTAATCCCAGTACTTTGCCTGAGCCTGGGGGTTTGAGACCAGCCTGGGCAACTTGGTGAGACCTCATCTCTACAATAAATCACACACACACACCCCAGAGCTAGCCAGGTGTGGTGACATGCATCTGTGGCTCCAGTTACTTGGAGACTAAGGCAGAAAAAATCGACTGAGCCCAGCAGGTGGAGACTGCGGTGGCACGCCAGTCTGGGCGACAAGAGTGAGACTCCAACTCAAAAAAAGAAAAACATGAGTCTATTCAAAATATGTGTTTTAATTTAGTGAGAATCCTTCCAGTTTCTCTTTCATGACATATGAATAGACAACAGAAAATAGCAACTCTGTTGTGTCTATAATGCTAACACAGGGTATAACATGGCTGGCAAAATCAATTAGATGTTCATTGTTTGATATACATAATATTGAGTGATGTCAGGAAGATGGCTGCTGGAAGGCTCTAGCATTCTCCCCCCCTCACCAAGACAGCGAAACAATGAGTAACCAACTGCATCATAATCAGAAGAACTAAAGGAAAAGTACTGAGTATATCAAAGCAATAACAAAATCCCTGGTGAGTCCAGAAACTCAGAACAGCCACATAAAGAAGGGAGGCAAACACTGGGCCTCCAACTGCTCGTCTCCCAACTGGGCTCAGCCGGGAAATAGGAGGAATTCCTCTCCACTGCGAAAAGGTAACCAAGAGGATTCCAGCACCCTCCATCAACGCCTTGGGTACCTACAGACCTCGCCACTCGGTTTCCCTGAAGACTCTGCCAGCCTGCACAAAGCCAGTCTGAGAAAGCTTCCTACGGACTCCACAAAGCTGTGCTTCCCCCAGAGAAGGAGCCAGCACCATGTCTGCTTTCTGTGGACTAAGTGAACCCTGCACCCTGCTGTCTGGAAATCAGAACTGCTGCACGGATTGGCTTGGCTCAGCTATGGCTCCATTTCCCTGGCATGCAGGGAACTGTGTCCCCTCATCCCTGAATGTGCAGCTGCTCAGCCCGGCCTGGGTACTGATTCTCCAGAGGGTGACGTGCCCCTTCAGCAGAGGCCTAGGGGTGTGTGACTGTTCTGGGCAAACCAAGCACTGTTTCCCTGAGATGCAGGGTATTGATTTAATGTAGGCACTAGGGAGGCATGACTGCTCTAAGGGGTCAAGGTACCGTTTTCCCAGAAGGCAGGTTACCACTATAGCTGCAACCTAAGGGGGCACAGCAAAGGGTTGATAAATCGGCTGCACCTGCACTTGGCCCCACAGGAAAGGGTGTTGCCAGGAGTGGTGGATCACGCCTGTCATCCCAGCACTTTGGGAGGCAGAGGCAAGAGGATTGCCTGAGTCCGGGGGTTCGAGACCAGCCTGGGAAACTTGGTGAGACCTCATCTAGACAGTCAATCAAAAGATTAGCTGGGCATGGTGGTGCACACCTGTGGCTCCAGCTACTTGGAAAGGGAAGGATGGCCTGAGCAAGCAGGTCGAGGCTGCGGTGGCCATGAGCATGCCACTGCCCTGCAGTCTGAGTCACAGAGTGAGACTCTGACCCCCCCCAAAGGATACAAATTAGTTGACTATATAAGATAAAATTAGGCCGGGCACGGTGGTTCACACCTGTCATTCCAACACTTTGGGAGTCAGAGACAAGAGAATTGCCTGAGCCCAGGGGCCCGAGACCAGCCTGGGCAACTTGGTGAGACCTCGTCTCTACAATAAATTTTTAAAAATTAGCCGGGGGTGGAAGTGCACGTCTGTAGTTCCAGCTCCTTGGAAGACTGAGGTGGAAGGATAGCCTGAGCCCAGCAGGTCGAGGTTGTGGTGGCCGTGAGTGTGCCACTGCACTCCAGCCTGGGTGACAGAGTGAGACTCTGACTCAAAAAGAAAAAAAGAAAAGAAAAGAAAGGAAAAGGTGTAGTAGCTACCTAGTGTTCAGCTTGAGGATGTTGGTCCATTAGGCTGGGGTGGTCTGACCTCAGAAACCGTCAGCAGTTGTGACAACTGCCCCCTTCCACCAGAGCACGGTACACTCCTGGTGGCCCCAAGTTCCCAAGCTGAGCAGTGAGCAGCGGTGTCTCCCTTCCCTGTGGGGTCAAGTGGAGGTTCAACCCGCTGCTTTGCCTCCTTCTTCCTGTGCACCCTTGGGCTGGAGTTGCCGTGGCCTGAGACACGAACTCACTCGTTCAAAAATCCAAGGATGGACCCAGAGACCCAGAATGCAACAGAAACAAGACTTTAATGACAGTCTTGCAAGATCAGGTGTCTGGTGGGCAGTCACACCCGAGGTGGTTGCCACAAGCTTTTTATTTCCCAGTGGGCGATTCTCTCCCCTGCTTCCTAATTGACTGAGTAATACAAAGGTCACCGTTTTCCCCAGACGTCACCTAAGCAGTTTTTGGTCCTAATAAGGTTAAAATAAGCATTTGTTGCATTTGGTTGGAGGGTTTCAGCTTTCTTATTTCTAAGTAAGTTTTATTTCCCCAAGATGTGACGATTGCTACATTTTCCTTTTGAAAGGATGGACTGAAAGTGAGAAACCACTTTGATTTGTCCCTAGATCTTTAAAAGTTCCTAGATCTTTACATTTTTTTTATTATAAAGATGTGGGGTACAATTCAGGGTTAGGCATATCAACATTGATCATGCAGGTACCCTTATTGATGAGGTGTGCCCCTCCCTCCCCTGGCAGTTTCCTGCAACTGCCAATCCCACCCTCACCCCCGACAGTTTCCCATTACTTCCAATCGCTTTCTTATAGCATTATAATTGTTCAAGGCCCTCTTATGAGTGAGAACACATGGAACTCTGTTCTTTGATTCTGTGATAAATCACTGAGTATGATCGACTCCAAATCCACCCAGGTTGCTGCAAAGTCCATATATTTATCCTTCTTTATGGCTGCATGATATTCCATTGTGTATCTGTACCACATTTTTTTTAATCCAGTCCAGCTTCGATGGGCAACATGGTTGGTTCCCTGTTTTTACTATTGTGAATAGAGCTGCAATAAACAAATGTGTGCAGGTATCTTTTTTGTAAAATGATTTGAGTTTCATCGGGCATATTTCCAATAAGGGAATTGCTGGGTCATGTGGAAGGTCAATTTCTAGTTCTTTCAGAGATTGCCACACCGTCTTCCAAAGAGGTTGTACAAGTTTGCATTCCCATCAGCAGTGTAGAAGCGTTCTTTTTTCTCCTAACTCCTGTAAGAATGGCCATCATTAATAAAACAAATAACAACAGATGCTGGCGAGGATGTGGAGAAAAAGGAATGTTCCTAGATCTTAACACACTAATGAGAAAATAAACGCTGTGTCCTGGAGGAATGTGTAATTTAGATCAAGATAAACTTTGCTGACTTTTGTCTTTTCAGAAACCCAGATGCCTCAAACATGATCAGTATCTGCCCATTGTAATCATCAAGCAGACTCCTCTCTTCCTTAAGGTCTACAAATCATCTACCCTGCGAGGTGTTGAGGTGTCTGTGCTTCTGGCCTTGATGTATTGTTAATAGTTTACTGTGACCAGTCCACCACCTGGAGTCATGAGATTCCTGGGTCTGGTGATCTCAAGACACAAGACTTGTGATTTCTGTTACCTACATCAAAAAGTGCAACTTTAAACATTCTCCTTGACCCAAACTCTTCCCCGAGAGCTTTAAATATACTCAGTTCCCCAGCCACCAATGTCACACTCATCTAGACATCCGGCCCTCTTCCCATCTGTGGGAAGTCATCTTTCCTTACACAAAACGTTTCTTTCTTCGTCTCTTGGTGTGTTGCAAATCTTTGTGTTACTTGGATCTCCGGTTACCAGTGTGCACCTCTGGCACGCTGGCTCCAGCAGAGCTGTGCCCCCTCCAGACCCTAATCCTAACACCTTTGTTTTGTCTTTTAGTCACATCAGCAATGAATCATTCATTGTCCTTCAATGACGTTTCTGTTACCGGCCTCCCTCTATTTTGTCTTTTGGTTACGTCAGCAAACCTTTCTCCATCTTCTGGAAATGAATCATTTGTTGTCCTTTCCAGTGGTAACCTGCCTCTTGGGCAGTCCCTTGGCCCCTCAGAGCTGTCATGCCTCTCTGGTGCCTAAGTTGAAACAACACCCTGCATCCCAGGGAGATGGTGCTCAGAGCAATCGGATTCCAAGTCCTAAGTTAAAGTGGCATGTCATCCTCTAGGGACTTCGTACGCAGGCTGAGCTGAGAACTACATCTCCCAGAACTGAGTTGGCCTATTATCCATATCCCAGGGAAATGGATCCGTAACAGCTGAGACACCACATATGACAAGACAAGCATCCCTAGCACTGAGCTTCTCTGGAGCTGGACAAGACCCCTAGAGCCCAAGTTGCTGAGACACTCTCTCTTTGAAGAGTAGAGTCATCTTAATGTTGTTCCCTGGTCCCAAGGACCCAAATAACAGCTGGACTCTGCCACACTGAGGTACTTGCTGACATTGCGTCTGGCCTCACAGAGTCTGGGATCCTGTGTAAACCCTATAAGTCCAGGCTCTAGGATCACTACTAGAGTGCCCCATCACCTGGGATGTGAGTTTTCACTCAGCTTTATTGGCTTCCTAAATGGTCGTCATATTCTGTTCACTGTGCTTAAACCACCCGAGTTCCCCTTTATCCCCAGAGCTGGGCCAGTGCAAGGCTCTATACCTCCAGAGGTTGTAAAAAAAAAGCTACAGCCTTGATCCCTGACCCAAACTGCTTAAGAGTCACAAATCCTGACTTTCGTGGCAACCTACATCCACCCCTGGCATGCAGACTGAACTTGCACCCCAAGATCCAGATAGGTTTGTGAGACACTGAGACTAGGACTCTGGCCCCAAAGCCGTCTCAGGCACCTGCACCTGGAAGCCAGTAGAAGCTTGTAGGCTGTGTCTGAAATAACATCAAGAGGGATCCCTTGGCTAAGTCTCTTCATCACAGGAACCCTAAACTGTCTTCACACTGAGGATATTAACAGCCTACACCATCATCTCCATTGGACTCACATCCTTCTAGAGCCTAGGGCCACCATTGCCGCCATACTTATTGTTGACATTGAACACAGATGAAGCTGTACAAAGACAATACCACTGTTCAGAAGCAGAGTCATCACACCCTTCCCAACCAACACATAAACCCCAAATGTCGGTGAAAGTCTATCTCTAAGAAAGTCAGTCCAGAAAGTCAGGAAGAAGCAATTTTTCCCCCACCAGATGCACAAAGACATAGAAACATGAAAAAGCAAGGAAGTCCCATATAAGAAAATCTTCATTAGACTGACAGCATGTTTCTTAGCAGAACCCTTACAAAGTCGAGTGAGAATAGAATAATATATTTAAAGTTCTGGAGAACAATGCCAGAAAACACCATGCCTTATGTTGTTCATATTTCTAGAACAAAATTTGATTAAGTATATGGATTTTCAAACCATACAACCTTTATTCAAATGATGATTGCAATTTATAGTTGTTACTTTGGAAAACATTTTAACACCTAGGGCTTAGTTTCTTTACATGCTAATTTTTCAACATAGGGAACTATAGTTAAGGGGGGGAGAGTGATCAAAAATGCCAACCCCTAGAGTCACCTTGAGTTTGTGATGATTAAGTAAATATTTGCCCCGGAAGTAAATATTATTATGATCCCTGTTATTGTTATTGAATGAAGTAGATAATATTTTCTTTTTATTCTCTCAGTTTATCTGAATTGGTAAAGAAAATGTTAGAGAAAATACATTTATATACATCTTACATAACACACCAATGTAGTCCACCGATTTGAGCAGTTGACATCAAGATCTTATAAAAAATAAGACATCAGTGTTGGTGCATTTTATAAAAAGTGAGCAGTGTTACTACGCACTCTTATTCCTAAGCTTCTTTACCACATTACATGCATAAGATTCAATATACAGGAGTTCTGTCTTGGGTTGGATGAAATTGGAGATGATGTGTTTCTTCTCTGATAGCTATTTGATGGCTACCAAGTCTAAAAGCTAAGTATAATGTTTTAGTAAGCAGATTGCATGCCATAATATTCTGGGCTCAATTTTCTTTTCATAGATTTTATAATCAGACATAGACTTGTTCTTCATTTTCCTAAAGGGTTTTATAAGCGTGAACAAAATTCAATGGAATTATTTATTCCTAAATCCCCCTCAGTAGAAGCCACAGCATACTAATATGACTGAATTGTCTATTATTCTTAGGAAATGAAATCAGTTACAAGAAAGAAATAAAATATTTCTGCTTCTCTGTTTTCTCACCAGTCTATAATTACTACTATTGTTTTATTTAAAAATTTATAGAAGTAGTAAATAAACATTGCTTATTACCTCCCAGTCTTATCAAAGGCAGAATGTTTATAAAAAATTCTTAAACTCTGGAGCTAAATTTCCAAAGACATTTAGTATTGTAACTTGGTCTCCAAGTATATCCTGTGGCACTGTCAGAATAGATGCAAAAGCAAATTGCAATTGGAGGTTTCCCCATATTCATTTATCTGCAAAAGAACCATTTATGGAACACATGCTGAGAGCAAGTACCCATCTATGTATATCATGATCTGAACTTTTTACAGAATAGTGCTCATTACAATAAGTGTGTCTAGTCACTCATAAAATAAATCAAATCAACCACAGAATAACCATGACCATCCCAAAACAATGCTTAGTGACTGAAAGATATGCTTGGATGTAGTCTAACCATTTACTTTGATCTGGATAGATAATGAAATGTCCTTTAAACAAAGTCTGTATATTTATAGAAGTGATTAGAAAAAATACTTTAGATTGAAGTTAAAGCATGACATGAAGGACATTTCACTGGAAAGTTGCAATGAGGGGTTAAGAGCGGTCTCACTGTAGCCTAGGTTTACTTGTTTTGATAGGAAGGACTTTGAGCATATTCTCTGTCACAGTCACCAAAACTTTATTATTTAATAATTACTATTTTATGTATGATATTTGAATGCCTGTATACAAGGTACAATGATCAAATCAGGATGATGAGAAAATGTATCACCTGAAACATGTATTATTTATTTTTTATGGGAACATTCAAAATCCTTTTTTTTTTAGATATTTGAAAAGATACCATAAGTTGCTAATTATAGTCACCCTGCAGTGCTATGGTGCATTGGAACTCATTCCTCCCATCTAACTGCCATTTTGTACCCACTAACCAATTTCTCTCTCTCTCTTCCTCTTCGTTTCCCTTCTCAGTCTCTCAGAACCACTATTCTACTCTCCTTCTATAAGATCCACTTTTTCCACTTCCACATATGAGTGAGAACATGCAGTGTTTACCTTTCTGTGCCTGGCTTACTTCATTTACTATAATGTCTTCCAGGCTTATCCATGAGCTCCAAATAACAAGATTTCATTTTTTTCTTCTGGCTGAATAGTAGTCCTTTCACACTGCTCTCCCCAAATAGGAGCAATTATGTGTCCACTAAAAATCATTAAAAAACTAATGCAATAGAAAAAATTAAATTTTAAGTTTTGTTTTCAATATTGTTTCTTTAAAATTAATGTTCGCAACAAAATCAATACATTATTTTGATAACCTTTGTATTTAAAAACTCCTTTTTTATAATAATGTTAATAATAAAAGAGTCTCCTTTCATTTATAGAGAAAACTATAAAGAAAAAATCTACAGTTCTATTAAGACTTTATGTTATTTTTATATCTATAACATCTTTTACAGTAAATAACTCAACATTATAATTTTTTTCCCTAGAAGCAGACTGCCTTATACCAAAGCCATTTTCAGTAAACTAAGTTAAACTAACAAATCCAACAATAATATGTCATTTTAAAGGTAAATATCTCATCTTTTCTGTTGGTCATTTTTGCTGGTGACAGTGTTATAGTATAAAATTTAAGTTTGGTTTGATAAAATAGATACAGGAATGAGATTACATTTTTGAATTTTTATACACTATATAATATTTAGGATGTACTGATTTTTAAATTAGAAAATCTTAAATGTAAAAATAAGTATGCCTATGAATACAAAGATTAGACAAAATCTACTGTGTTTCTCAGTATACAAAGTAATATATGCATTTTTTTTTTCTTTTTTATTGTAGAGTCGAGATCCACTAAGTTTCTTAGGTTGGTCTTGAACCCAGGGGTTCAGGCAATCCACTCTCCTCGGCCTCCCAAAGTGCTGGGATTACAGCATGTTTTTAATTCATGGTTATGCAGAATAATCATGCATAAAATGAAGAAAAACAAAATTATTTTTTCTCCAGTCTCAAAACTCTCTCCTCAAAGTTAAGTCTAAGTTTCTTGTATTCATCCTTTAAACACGTTCTCATGCTTCTATTAACACCATCACCTAATAATATTATTTTCCATTTGAAAATAATTATATTTAACTCATGCTTTTAAAATAACTTTATTGTATTTTATTGTATGTAAGCACAGAAATTATTTAATCGGTTTTTGATGAAATCAGGTTGTCGGGAGCCGCAATCACTAGTGAAAGTAAGGTAAAAGGGACCTGAAAACAGGAAAAACGCCGGCTGGGAGCAAGGCCCCAGTAAAATGCGGCCATGACAGAGGCAAAGCCCCATGGATCCTGTTGACAGACCTTCCCTAACTTTGAAGGATTGCATGCATAGGCTTGAGAATGTTCCCTCTTTAATTGAGATAATAGATGCGCAAATGGATGATGGCGTTTGACAGCAACAATTATACACAGGCATAATGGAGGTGAGATTGCAGCAAAAAGGGTGCCCCTTAGGGTGTGGAAGGTTGTTTTTCAGTTAACAGCAGGAGGCCAAGAAGAATGAGTCGGCCACTTCCTCATAAACAACAGACCCCAGCTGAGAGCTGGTGGAAAACAAACGTTTGAGATACAGAATAGGTTAAGATATTTTAGGATTAAATAAGTAGTTTAATGAAGATAGAATTTAGAATATTAATAATAAGAAAGTAAGATAAGATAAACTAGTAAGATAAGAGATATATAATAGTATAAGTGATAGTTAAGAAAATATAGGGATATAAGGATAGAAATAAGATTAATAGAAATAAATATATAGTAGTAAGTAAATTAAATAAGATTTAGGGTTAAGGTTTAGCTTTATAGGGTAAGGATATTATAGGCCTGTAAATAGTAAATAGTATATGAGAAAGTTTGGAGGAAAACCAGGACGTTCATAGATGTTTGACTTAAGGAAAACACCATCTGTGGTTAAAATTGTTAAAGGTCAACCTTATTGTGAGTGCAAAAAGGATGTACGTGGTTGTTTGGTTAGCAACATAAGATACATTTGTGGGTACAGGGCTGAGTGGAAAACCTATATAAGTTTGTGAAAAATAAATAAAAATTGGCAGAGTCTTGAGCTCTCCCCAGGAAGAGGATTCCTGTTGTTTTCATCTTTTCTTTTTCGCCACTTCCCGATTCTCCCGTCTCAAGCCTTGACTCTCTCCTGGAGCTGGACTCCAGCATCAGGTTATTTCCAATAAAATTTATACTTAAAATTTTGATCGTATACTTTCCAAAAAAGAAAACTACCCATGGTGAAAAGCATATTTCATTTTGCTCTTTCATCCTTATGCCATTTTATAACAAGATAAATATTGTTATATTATAATTTAGGAAAGAATTTAGCTAATCACATGTTATGAAAAAGTATAAAACAATATTTTATTTAGCAAGCTTTACCCTGAAATTTATAATTAAGAAATCCGATGGATTATGAGCACAGGTGTATGAAAATGTCTCCCTCCATGTTTCAATAACACATCTCACTATAAATGTCAAACACTATGGGAATCATTTTTGACCATCTTTCCACTTTCCCTGCTAAGGTTTGATCTTCTTCCACTCACGAAAGCAAGGGTAAAGAGGTTAAGACAGGAGTTCACCTTGAATACAAACTTTAACATTAAGCTACCAGTTGTGATAAGGCAGTGTCCACACGATGCTGGACATTTGTCATGAGCTGGTAAACACGTGTTCCACATTCAAATTTAAATGCGTATACAAGGCAGATGAGAATTGGAGAAATGTAATAAATCGATATTCTGGAGAGCAAAATTATGGGTATTAATATAAGTGGTAGAATTATTTATTTAGTGAAGAATTTGAGACATTGATGGATTCAAAAGATAAAAATGGAATATCAGCATACTGATTTTCAGAATTATAATTTTTTTCCACCTCTAAAATTGATCTTTCAATTTTATTTTAAAAATGAGGGGTACAATTCAGGGTTATGCAAACAAATGGTCATTGTACAGGTAAAGTTTGGGCCTCCCCTTGGTCCCCACTTCACCTAGTATGAGATCAGGTATGCTTATTGATGAAGCGTGCCTCCAGTCCTTCCCCTGGCAGTTTCCCACTACTGTCAATTCCTTTCTTGTAGTATTATGATAATTGCTCAGGGTCCGCTTATGCATGAGAACATGCAGTACTCAGTTCTTGGTTTCTGTGATAAATCACTGAGAGTTATGGACTCAAATCTATCCAAGTCACTGCAAAGTTCATAATTTTGTTCTTCTTTATAGCTGTAAAATATTCCATCGTGCATATGTTCTACCTTTTTTTTTTATCCAGTCCACTTTTGATGGGCAGTGCAGATGGTTCCCTGTTTTTGCTATTGTGACTAATGCTGCAATAAACATGCATGTGCAGGTCTTTTTTATAGAGTGATTTTGAATTCTTTCAGGTATATTCCCAGAAAGAGGATTGCTGGGTCACATGGAAGGCTGATTTTTAGAACTTTAAGGGATTGCCAAACTGTTGTCCACAGAGGTTGAACTAGTTTACAATCCCACCAACAGTGTAGAAGTGTTCCCTTTTCCCAGCATCCTCTCCAGCATCTGCTGTTTTTGAGTGACTGGAATTAGGTGGTATCTCAGTGTGATATTAATTTGTTTTGACGATTAGTGAGACTGAGCATTTTTTTCAGGTATCTATTGGCGGCTCGTATTTCTTCTTTTGAGAAGTGTCTATTCATATATTTTGCCCGCTTTTTAATAAGGCTGTTTTTTTTAATTTTCAGCACATTTGGTTCCTTGTAGATCCGAGATGTTAGACCTTTGTCAGATATATAGCTGGCAAATATTTTTTCCCATATGGTGGGCTGTCTCCCCACTCTCATGAGGGTTTCTTTTGTTTTGCGGAAGATTTTCAGTTCGATGAGGTCAATTTTGAAAAAATACATTCACAATTGCTTCAGCTCATGATTCTACAGCAACATTTAAAAATTTTGCAACGATAAAATCCTAAACAGAAAAAAAAAATTAGAGCCTCATCAAAAAAATGGTTTGATCCACTAATGCAGAGTTTCCTATGATGGGGGAAATGTAACACAGTCATTGTGTGTTAAACTAGATGCACTAGGATAGGAGTGTTACAATTTTTATAAACATATTTGGGATTAAATGTAGCATATGGAAGAAGTAAACTTATAAATCAGAGTTAAGCACAGGCATCCTGGAATTTTTTTTCCCCCCACACATCTGTAATAGTATAAATAATTTCTGTTCATTTTCTTAACTGGCAAGACAGGGGGGACCCCCCCAAAATGGAATTTAGTTATTAAAAGTTGTGTATTTATTCTGACATGTTTAAACTTCAGTCACCTTCAAAGTACTCTCCATATGATGTAATACACCTATCGAAACCCTTTTTCCACTGCCCCAAACAGTTTTTGAACTCGTCTGTTTTGATATTTTCATGCTTCTGCCATTTTTTGTTTCACCTCTTGTCTATTGACAAACATTTCCCTTTGAGAACTCTTTTCATCCAGAGAAATGAAAAAAGTTTCTTGGAGTGAGATTGGGTGCATACAGAGGGTGGACATTGGGGTCATGCCGTTTCTTCATCAAAAACTACTGAACGTTCATTGCTGTGCGGGCAGGTGCATTGTCATGGTAGAAGAATCAGTCACCTGTTTGCCACAACTTAGGATGTTACTTCTGTAAACCATGACACAATCCTCTCAAAGCTATCAAATACAAATGTTGGTTGATCATTTGAGCCTAAGGAGTAAATTCTGAGGGTACTAAAAGGGGCCTGCTCTCCGAAAGATTATTTCAGGGTTTTTTGGGTCCCCTCATATGGTGACATTTATTTTTTGTAAATGTAATTGACAGACTTTTATTTCAAAATATTAATGGACAAAACAATTGTGAAAAATGATAACAGCAACTAAGATATATTATAAATAATGTTTTTTTAAGTTTAGAGTTGGTAATTAAGAACAAAAAATTTTTAAAAGTTTTTATTTTTATGTTTACTTGAAATGACTAATTTGAAGTATTTATTATTTATTATTATTGTATTTTTAAATACATTACTTTTGTTTACAAAATTTTTTCAGCCGTCACTATAATTGCTTATCCTTATTAATTGTTATTATAATTATTAATCCATAATATAATGGAATATACATTTTAGAAACAGTGAAGTTCTAAATGAATGTTATTTAACTGTACCTGTGAGAGGTTACAGGTTGCAAAGGCAGCAACGGCTCTCATTTTCAAATTTTAACTGATACTTAGCTTAAAAGGAGAGAAAGTTATTACTTTAGGAAAACGGAAAATTCAAACAAAAGTCCAAATTCTCTGTTTTCTAAAATGTGCATGTAATATCCCTGAGAACCTACTCATATTCCCCAAATAAGAATCCCTTATTTGACATTTACTTATACATGGAGTCCAAGGGAAAAGTTTTTACTTTATATTTTACAAACTAATTATATTTTGCCACCAAAGGAAGCATTCTTACTTCTAGGTACTCTAATACCAAATTGCAAGAAAGCCTAAGCATCTGATTAAATTGGTATAATCAGAGCAGAATTTCTCTTGTTCATGTTTAATTATCTTTTGTACATGTAAAGTTTAAGAATTCAAGTCCAACTGCAATCCAACTGTAGCAAATGAGGGAATGGGGACAGAAGCTTCATCAAGTAATTGAAAAAGAACTTACAGCCTTATATGCTCAGATATGTTTAAGTAAGCCAATTACAGTCAAATTGAAAACATTTTAAATGTGATATATGATATAATTTTAAAAGACGATGAAGTAATGCTTACATTTAAATCTGGAATATGCTCAACATTCAAACTTAATGGACTATCCAAATGCAAGGTGGAAGGAAAGCTGTACTTTCAACAAAATTGTGTAAATCAAATTTTTCTTCTTGTCTCATACCTTGTTTTCACTGATATAACTAGAGCGTGCACTGTAAACTCATTCTACATGCCTACAGCTAAAGAAGAGAAATGATGTTAAAAAAGATTTATTATTGTTCCTGTCCATTTGGTGCTCGACTCTGTTTAGATTGTTTACAGGTTTAATTCTTGCTTCTTTCACTCCAAGTAGGTCATCTTTTCCACCCAGTTGCAACTACATAGAATAATAATGAGCCCGCTCGGTCTATTTAATAGAGTTTAGCCTTTACCTGAGTTTTAGTACCCAGGGTCAAAATTTGTATATATCTGCAATAGGCCATTCATAGAAACAAAGAATAATTTTAATATAAGGGAATGTACAATATCTAAAAGTCATGGCCAAAAGTGAATCATTTCTCCAGTGTCTTAGCACTTTTAATGTTTCATTTTGGTGAAATCACTTATCTTCAAAAATATCAAAAAATTCCTCTAATATCAAGTCAAGAATTATTGTAGTCCCAAGAATCAACTTTCACACTCTCCCCATTCTATAGGCTTCTTATTATTTGCACTATTTCCAAAATGTTTTTCTATTTATTTATTTTGTTTGTTTGTTTGTTCACCAGGAAAGAGCTCGAACACAGTCTCCAACTACCACAAATTATGCAGTCGAGTTTTCCACATTTGGAGAAATCGCAGGGGTCAGCACATTTGGAGTGCAATGAGTAAGCCTCGCCCCAGGAAGACCATCTCCATGATCACGGACTCTCCCTTGCCAAGTAAGTATCCAAAATGTTTTTTTAAGGACTATTCTTCTTGGTGTCACATAACAGTTACCCATTACTCTTTGAGAACAAGCACTTTCTCCCTTCTCTGTGCAGATTTTGGAATATTTTTTGACTGCTGTCTTTCTGTTTATACCCCGTCCAACTCATTCTTTCTCATCTCTAAAGGCCTTCTTGACACTTTTAATAATAATATTTTTCACTTAAATGTAACTTCTCTGGAATACATTGTCTTATTTTACAATATACTAATATTTTTTCACCACTAAAATTAGCCCCTTTTTGTGAGACTGTATGTCTTCTATTGTACTTTTCATGTTTGAAATCCTTGGATGTATTCTAAAAAATGCATTTGTGGAAATAACGTATGAATCAATTTGTTCAGATTTTTTTTTTTTTTAGAAATCAAAGAATGATAAATCTGTCATGATTTTAGGTATTCTTCAATATGAGGCTATATCTATTTTTATAGGGAAAAAAATGACCGGAGCATACTGACATGTTAGTTAACATTCATTTAGCAAGAGTTTATTTTGAAAACAGTTCTAAACTTGGGGAATATAAAGAATAATAAAATATTCAATGGATAAAAAAGATTATAGGGAAGTAATAAAAAGTAAAAAGACAAAATGTTATTAAATACTATTATATACTTAAAACGCAGTGCACTCCCTTAAAATATAGAAATAAACTAAAATAAATTAGGTTTTGTTTTAGACCAAAAACTAGGAGAAAATAGGCTGCTAGGCTATAGGAACATAAAAAAGACATGAGAGATCCAGTGTAGCTCTTCAGAAAACTCCATACAGTCTGTGTACCTAGAGCAAACTAAATCTATCACCTACATATCTATCCATTCATCCATCCATCAATCCATCGATCTGTCCATCTCTCTATATAGGCATCTATACTTATTTGTATGTATAATGGATGATATCAAATGTTTAATCAGAATATGCACATTAAATACCACTGATCTTGAAACATTTCAATAGTTTTTAAGTGATAACTGGTGAGTTAAAAGAGAATAGAATATAGGAATACTTATATTCTATCTCACATACTCTTATAATATTAAATGTCTAATGAATTAATGAAGAAATATGAATTATTAGTAGAATAGTTAATATGCATATATAATTCCAAAAGATCGAGAGGATATGAAAAACAATTTTAGAACAGTTATCACTGAGTTGTGCATTTATGCTGATTATGTAAATTATAAGTTTGTCAAAATTCATCCACTATTATAAGGTAACAGAGGACTTAAACAAAGTAACAGACACAAAGTAAATACTAATAGACATAAATATTAATAAATAAAATGTTTCACTAAACAGCAGCAGAGTACTCATTTTTTGCAAGCACACATAGAACATTTTCAAGAATAGACCATGCTAGATGACAAAACAAGTGCTAACAAATTTAAGAAGACTAAAATACCAAGTACCTTTTCCAATGAAAGGAACGAAGCACCAGGTATGGTGGCATGGGCTTATAGTTCCAGTTACTCAAGAGACTGAAGCAGGAAGATTGCTCGAGGCTTGTTTGAGGCGACGCGCCCTGTGATTGCCCCTGTGAATGGCCACTGTATTCCGACTTGGGCAACAAAACAAGGTCCTGTTTCTAAAAAGATAAAATAAAAAGCTAAAAATCAGATGTGAAAAAACCCTGGAAAATTCACAAACATGGAAATTAAACAATATACTCTTAAACAACAGTAAATTAAATTTAAATGTAAAATTAGTGAATGGCTATGTAAATTATGGCTCAATGAGAATAATTTAATTAGATTAATATAATAAATTATACTTGATTTTGTTTAATATGAAAACAAACTTTAATTATAAAATAACTTCATGATATCATTTATATGACTCTTAATATCAGGTATAATTAAGGACATAGAGGATACAAAGTGATTTCTTCTGGGTGAGGGAATTGACTAGATGTATTTTGAAGTAATATTAATCGGATACATTTACATTTAGAATTATTGAATATTCTCCATGGATTGATTCTTTTATCATTATGAAATTACCCTTTTTATGTCTGCTATTGTTTCTTCTTTGAAATTCTAGTTTGTTTGTAATTAATATGGTTTTACCAGCTATTTTGTACTTAATACAGGTAGCGAGGTTATACCTTTTTTTCTCCACTCTTTTACCGTTTGTTAATTGTAGGAAAAATAACCATATGACCTGAGATCTACGCTCTTAACAAAATTTGAAGAGAGCAATACGGTATTGTTAGCTATAAGTGCAATGCTATATGGTAAATCTCTAGAAATTCTCATCTTGCATGACCGAAACTTTATATACATCAAACAGCAAATCCTCATTCATTTCTTGTATGCCTCCCAAACCTGTCTTTGGTAACCACCATTTTACTTTCTGCTTCCATGAGTTTGACTACTTTATACTTTATAGGAAAGATCATGTAGTATTTTTGTATTCAGTGATCGGTTAATTTTACTTAGCATAACATCATCAGGGTTCATATATGCTACCATATGACAGGATTTCCTTCTTTTTGAAGTTTGAAGAATATTACAGTATGTATATTACTACATTTTCTCTATTTATTCACCCCTCAATAGACACTAGGTTGTTTTCCTATCTTGGCTATTATAAAAAATGATGCAATGAGCAAGGGAGTTTAAATATTTATTTTAGAGCTTTATTTTAATTATTTTGCATAAATACCCAGAAGTGAGATTGCTGAATCACAGAGTGATTTCATTGTTAACTTTTTGAGGAATATCCATACTGTTATCCATAATGACTGTAGCAACAGTTCACAAAGGTTCCAGTGTCTCCAATTCTCACTAACACTTGTCTTCTATTTTTGTTTTATAATGGCCATCCTAATAGGTATAAGATCATACCTTATTGAGATTTGATCTGTATTTCTCTGATGATTAGTAATATTGATTATCTTTTCATATACTTGGGGTCATTATATGTTTTATTTGGAGAAATATCTATTGAAGTCCTTTGCCCATTTTTTAATCAAGTTATTTGATATATTTTTAATTTTTGCTGAGTTATAGAGGTTTCTTATGTATTTTGGAATGCTAACCCTTTATCATATGTAAAGTTTGCAAATACTCTATTCCATTCCATAAACTGTCTCTTCCATTTTTTGACTATTGTATTTGCTGTGAGAGAGGTAAAGCTTGATGTAACCCCTTAGTTTATTTTTCCTTTTATTGCCTGTGCTTCTGGTGTCATGCTCAAGAAATCAGAACCAAGATCAAAATCAAGAATATCTTTTTTCTAACTTTTCTTTTATGAGTTTTACAGTTTCTAGTCTTACACGTAGAGCTTTAATTTATTTTGAGTTGATTTGTGTATAAGGAGTAATAAAAGAGTTCAATTGCATTATTTTGCATGTGAATATATAGCTATCTTCACCCGATCTGTTGAAGATATGATCCTTTCTCTATTGCATGCTCTTAGAATCTTTGTTGAAGATCAGTTAATTGTGTATGCATGAGTTTATTTCTGTCCTCTTTACTCTCTTTCATTGGTCTATATCCGCCTTTACACCTGTAACAAACTGTTTTGATTACCGTAGCTTTGCAATAAGTTTTAAAATAGAGAAATGTGAGGCCTCCAGCTCTGTACTCCCTTCTAAAGATGATTTTGGCTCTTTGAGTCCTTTGGGTTTTATAAACATTTTAGAATTTTTAAAAAATTTTTTTGTAAAATGGCAATAACATTTTAATAAAGATAGCCCTGAATCTGTAGATTGCTTTTTCTGGTATGGACATTTGAACAATACAAACTATTTCAATCTATGATGTCTTCCCATTTATTTGATTCTTCTATAATTACTGCCACCAATGTTTGTATTTTGCAGTTTATAAGTCTTTAATCTCCTTACTTAAGTGTGTTTCTATGTATTTTATCATTTTGATGCTAAATGGAAGGTTTTTCTTATTTCCTTTTCATATATTTCATTGTTAGCATATATACACACAACTAATTTTTATATTGCTTTTGTGGCCTGAAAGTTTACTGAATTTGCTTATTAGTTCTAACAGTGTATGCATGTATATATGTGTGTAATCCTTAGAGTTTTATTTTTTTCCTCCATTCATAAGTCTTAGTATGTTGTGCTTTTTCTTTTGTTTGACACAATATAGTTTCTAATTTCCCTTTTTTTCTTCCTGCACTCCTTACTTGTATATGTGTGTTTCTGTATATATCTGTCACAAACAGATATAATTTATGTTCTTCATTTCCATTTTAGGCGATAATTATTTGTTTCTCTTGCTTAATTGCCCAGGTTAGGACTCTCAGTACTATGTGGAATAAAAGTAATGGGAGTGGAAACCTTAGCCTTGTTCCTGATTTTAAAGAAAAATGTTTCATTCTTTACAATTGAACATGATGTTAGCTTTATAACTTGCACAATATAACCTTTATTAGTTTGAGTTAATTTTTTCTATTCATAGTTGGTGAATGTTTTTATTAAGAAAGGATGCTGAATTTTGTCAGATGCAAAATATTATTGATTACTTTTTTTGTTTTTTGAGTTGGAGTCCCACTCCGTTACCCGTACTAGAGGGCAATGGCATGCTCCCCACCATCGCAGCCTCAGCCTGCTGGGCTCCAGCAATCTTTCTGCCTCAGCTTTCCAAGTAGCGGGAACTAGAAGCACCCGCCACCATGCCCAGCTAATTTTTGATTTATTGTAGAGACGAGGTCTCGTCAAGTTGCCCGGGCATGTCTCGAACCCGCAGGCTCAGGCAATTCACTCGCCTCAGCCTCCCAAAGTGCTGGGATTACAAGCTGAACCACCGAGCCCGCCCTGATTACTGATTTTAATATACATTCTAGTTATAGGTCTGTTCAAATTTTCCATTTCATTTGATTCAGTTGTGTAGATTGTATGTTTCTAGAAATGTATCCATTTCTTCTAGGTTATTCAGTTTTAATTTATATGTAATTTTCACAGTAGTCTCTTATAATTCTTTTTAATTTTGTGGTGTCTGTTTAATATCTGTTTAACTTCTGATTTTATTTATTTGGAGATTGCCTCTATTTTTCTTAGTTTACCTTTAAGTTTGTCAATTGTGTTGATCTTTTCAGAAAATCAATTAGTTTTAATTTTTAATATATTTTTTCTTTTCTATATTTTTGCTCTAATTTTTACTATCTTCCTCCTCTGCTAACTAAGAATGCAGTTTGTTTTTCTTTTTATAGTTATTTGAGTTGTGTTAGGTTGTTTATTTGAAGTCTTTCCTGTTTTTTTGATGTAGGCATTTATTGCTATGAATTTCCCTCTTAGTCATTTTTTCCCTGCATTCCATAAGTCTTAGTATGTTGTGCTTTTTCTTTGGTTTGACACAATATAGTTTCTAATTTCCCCTTTTGTTTTCTTCTTGTACTCCTTGCTTGTTTAAGGGTATGCTGTCTAATTTCCATGTTTGTGAATTTTCCAGGTTTTGTTCACATCTGACTTTTGGCTTTTTATTTTATTTTATCTTTTTAGAAACAGGAACCATGTTATACTATGTTGCCCAAGTCGGGGTGTAGTGGCTATTCACAGGGGCAATCACAGTGCGCTTAGACACAAACAGGGCTGAAGCAATCTTCTTGTCTCAGCCTCTCAAGTAGCTGGGACTATAAGCTCATGCCACCATACCTGGTTTTTTGTTCACTTTCGTTGGAGAAGGTACTATTCTACATGTGCTTGCAAAAAATGAGTATTCTGCTGCTGATTAGTGACATATTTTATTTATGAATATTTGCATCTATTAGACTCATTTGGTCTATAGTTTTGTTTAAGTCCTCTGTTACCTTATTTATCTTCTATCTAGATGCTGTATCTATTATTGAAAGAGAAGTACTGAAATTCCATATTAAACCAGGCACAGGGGCTCACGTCTGTAATCCCAGCACTTTGAGAGGCTGAGGCGAGAGGATTGTTTGAGCCCAAGTGTCCGAAACCAGTCTGGGCAACTTGACAAGACCTTGTCTCTACAATAAACCAAAAAATTAGCCAGGGGTGGTGGCATGCACCTATAGTTCAGCTACTTGCGAGGCTGAAGTAAAAGGATTGCCTGAGCCCAGCAGATCGAAGGTGCAGTGACTAGGAGCGTGCCACTGCCTTTCAGCTTGGGCAACAGAGGAAGACTCCAATTGCAAAAAAAAATTAAATAAGTAAAAGAAATTCCATACTATTATTGTGTTGCTGTCTATTTATCACTTGAGTTCCATCAATATTTGCTTTATATATTCAGTTGCTTCAATGTTGGGTGCATATATATTTATCTTTCTTGTGAAGTGACCATATTATTATTATAATATCAATTTTTTGACTCTGGTAACAATTTTTGACATAAAGTCTATTTTGCCTGATACAAATATGACTACCCTGTTCTATTTGTACTGTTTGTGCGGCATTTCTTTATGCATACTTCACCGTCAGCTTATGTGTGTTGTAAAACACTAGAAGACTTTGTCATTAAATTGTCAAAAGTCAAAGACAAAGAGAGAATCTCGAAAGAAGAAAAAAATGGTACTTGTCACACACAAGAGAAATATCCTGAGACTAACAGAGAATTTCTCAGCAGAAATCTTGAAAGGTAGGAGAGAAGTGAGATGTATATTTAAAATGTCAAAAGTAAATGAGAGAGAGAGGAAAAAAAACATTTTCAGCATATAAACAAGTAGTGAGGAACAAGTGTTCCTCACTACTAGAACTGTTTTATAAAAATGTTAAAAGAAGTTCTTTAAGTTGAAATGCAAAGATGCTGGACAGCAACACAAAATAATATTTAAATATAGACACGCTGGTAAATGTAAATATATAGATGAATAAGAATATAATATTGTAATGATAGTGTTTAAATAAGTTTTAATTCAATGATAGAATTTACAAACAAAATTATAAAAATAACTGAACTATAAAAATGTGTTAATTAATAAACCTTTAAAAGTTACATCTTGTGATACTAATAACATAAAGTAAGTTGGGGAAGTAAAAGGATATATATGATTAAAGTTAATTTGATATCAGCTTAAAATATATTATGTTTTATGCAAGCCCCGTAATAACTACAAAGAAACTTACTCATAGAGAAAACACAAAATAAAATGATAAAGTAACTAATGTATGTCAACAGAAAAAAAAATAATGAAACATAAAGGAAGATAGTAAGAGAAGTAAAGAAATACAAAAGAGATATAAGAGAAAATATTTAACATTGTAAATCTTTCTTTATCAATAGTTAACTTTAAGTGTAAATAAATTAGACTCCCCAGTCATAAGACATAGACTAGGTGAATAAATTTAAAAACAGACAGAATCAATATTTAATTATATGCTCCCTCTAATCTGCTAGTGTTATTATATTCAAAATACAACTCTTCTAAACAACTGATAACTTCATCTTGCTGTTTCTATTCTGTTAGACAATCTCTGTTTTTAATTGAAGGTTTTATTCAACTTACATTTTACATAATTTTTAATATGGTTGCTTTCGTGCTTGCCATCATGCTACATGCTTTCCATTTTTACCTCTATTCTTTTTTCTAATATTTCTTCTTTTCTGTCTGTTTAAAAATCAAGAAATGTTGTTGCTGTTGTTGTCATGCAATTATTCCTCTTTTGTTGACATTTCAAGTATATATATTTTGGTCAATTTTAGAAGCTTAAGGAAATGAAATATTTAATTTTAATTTATTACTATCTAACTTGAATCAACAATCTTCATTTTATTTATTATGTAAGAATCTTAGAATAGTATCATTCTAATTAAAATGTGTCCCTTTTTCTTTCAATTTAAAACACTTCCATAATAAATCTTTACAATTAAAAAAAAAATCGCATGTGGTACACTTTCAGTTGGATGGTAAATCCCTTTTGGTTACTCCCATCATTAATTCCATCCTTGTAGGTTTTTTGTCTTTTATTTGTTTTCTGGTTTTTGTTTTTTGGGTTTTTTTGAGTCGGAGTCTCACTCCGTAACCCAGGCTGTAGGGCTGTAGCATGCTCCTGGCCACCCCAGCCTCGACCTCTTGGGCTCTGGCAATCCTTCTGCCTCAGCCTTCCAAGGAGCCAGAACTACAGGCATGCACTACCACGGCCGGCTAATTTTTGATTTATTGTAGAGATGAGATCTCACCAAGTTGCCCGGGCTGGTCTCGAACCCACGGGTTCAGGCCATTCACTCACCTAGGCTTTCCAAAGTACTGGGATTACGGCCTCTTTGTTTTTTGAATACTCTCTTTCTGGCACTATAAGATGCTCCGGGCTCATCTTCCAGATTTCTTGTCTTGTGTTATAATTGGCCATTTTTCCAAAGAGTTCTGCTTCCTTTTATTGGAAAATGGTATTATAAACCAACATCTGAGTGCTAAGTGTGCTTGCTGTTTCTGAGGTATTGTTTTTACACTGTCTCAACTGTTAGTAAAAGGAAATATATGCATGTATAATAGGTGATTGCTAGATAGATAGATATAGATAGAACCATTTATAATATACTGAGCTACACAAAAAATTCACACTGATATATTTAATCTGAATCCATTACTATGTAGATGATTCTAGACTCTTCACATTGCTTGTCTGTAAACTGCCATTCCAAAAGTGGCATACCCGTAATCCATGGCTCTGTGGAGAAGAAAATTTATCGACGAGAATACAATTCTGGTTGAATTCTAGTTAAATTGCAATTTTAGTTAAGGTGCTTTGTAATATACAATTATGGGATTTCCCAATATCCTAATTTTTTTTTTATTTGTACGAAATTTTACTCTGTGTTTTGTAAATTCTATGAGTTTCAGCAACTTAATAGAGTAGTATATGCACCACTGCACTAACACACACATAGTTCACCACCTAAAAAGTTCCCATTTATATCATCTATCCTACATTCCACTTTTACCCCTGAAATGCCCGAAAACCACTGTCTCCGTAGGTGTGCCTTATCCAGAATATTCATATAGTTGGACTCATTCAGTAGATGGTTTTATCAGAATGGCTTCTTTTATTTATTGATATAGATTTAAGATTTATCCATGTATCTTCATGGCTTTATAGCACATTCCTTTTTACAGATTAATAGTATTCTACTGAACAAATATTCTACAGATTTTTATCCACTCACCAACTGAAGAGCATTTTAGCTGCTGTCAGGTGTGTGTGTGTGTGTGTGTGTGTGTGTGTGTGTGTGTGTGTGTGTGATTGCAAAGTTGCTGAAACATTTGTTTCTGCTTTTTGTGCTAACTTAATTTTTCATACAAATTAGGTAAATACCTAGGAGTACAATTGTTTTATTATATGGTAAGGCTATTTTTAGTAAGAAACTGCCACCCTGTTTTCCACAGTGGGTCTGTACTATTTTACATGCCTAGCAGCAACCAATTTTATATTTAAAATGCCTCATTCCAACTAGCAGCTGGCTTTGTCAGTGTTTTAGATTTTTGCTACTCTAATACGATTGCAAATGATATCTTGTTTTTTTAATTTTCAATTTCTATATAATGTTATGTTGAGCATTGTTATGTTAATTTGCATCTGTTGGTGAAATATCTGGTTATTTTATGTTTTGTAAATATTTTTTCCCAGTGTGTGGCTTGTCGTTTGAGGCTTTCAATAGTATCTTTTGTAGAGCAGATGTTTTTCATTTTAATCAAGAACAAATTACTTTTATTTTCTTTCAAATATTGTGCTTTTATGTTGTGCCTAAAAACTCATTATTAAGCTCAAGGTCACAGAAATTTTGATTTTGTTTCTTTTCTTTTCCTTTTTTTTTTTTTTTTTTAGACATGATGTCTTACCTAAACTAGAGTGCAGTGGTGCAATCATAGCTCCCTGCAGCCTTAAACTCCCGGGTTCAAGCAATGCTCTCACCTCTCAAGTAACTGAGACTACAGACACATGCCACTATGCTCAGTTTCTTCTATTTCTTCCAGATATTTTTCTGCTTGTTTTGTTTGTGTTTTAAATCCAGGTATGATCCATTTTGAGTTCATTTTTATGAAATATGCAACATCAATGTCTAGGTAAATTTTTTTTAGTCTTTTTCTTTTCTTTCTTTTCTTTGCATTTGAACATCTAACTGTTCCATCATCATTTATCAAAATACATGTTTTCTTCATTGAGTTGCTTGTTTCTTTGTCAAACATCAGTTGACTTAGTTTATGTGGGTCTTCTTCTGTCCACCCTATTCTATTTCATTTAATTTATATCTTTTTTTCTACCAACATCACAACATATTTGTGATTTTCTACAATTATGTATATCATGTGCAAATCATGTTTTATTTCTTCTTTTCATTTCTTTATATGTTATATTTTATTTTCTTGATTTGTTGCAATAGCTATGACTACTAGTATAAGTATATTGAATAGGATTATAGGAAATAATATCCCTGAACTTTTTCTGATTTGAGAAGAAAACTGTTCAGTTTCTCACTAGTAAGTATAATGTTAGCTGTAGGTTTTTGCTGATATTCTTTGGCAAATTGAGAAAATTTCTCTTTAGTCCTATCTTAAGGAGGGTTTTTATCATAAATAAATGATAAATTTTGTCAAATGCCCGATTTAATATAATCACATGATATTTCTTTCTCATTCAGGCAATGTAGTGAATTATATTAACTTTCAAATATTGGACGAGTCTTATATGCCTGGAATACATCTTATTTCATTCAATAATTATTTTTACACATTGTTAGTTTCAATTTGCTAATATTTTGTTGAGACTTTTGCATATATATTTATAAGATATTTCAGTCTTTCTTTCTTGCAATGTCTTTCTCTGGCTCTGATACTGGAGTGATGTTGTCTTCATAAAATGAATAAGAAAGTGAGAATTGTTCTCTCTTCTATTTTCTGAAAGTTTAATGGTTTTATCTTTTGAAGTTTATTAATAATTGACCTAATTAACTTAGCAGATAAATCTTTATTCAAATCATCTAGTTATCTTTTTGTGAGTATTGGTAGTTTGTGTCTTTTAAGCAAATCTAATCATCTGTTATCAAATATGTGAGCATAGAGTTTTCCATGGTATTTTTCAATTATTCTTTTACTGTTCATTGGAACACTACTGATGACTGCTTTTTTATTTTCAATATTGTCAATTTGTTTCTACTTTTTTTTTTACTAGTTAGGCTGGAAAATTTTATCAATTTTTTCAAAGAATAAAGTTTTTTGGTTTTGTTGATTTTTCTTTTTGTTTCCTACTTGTAATTTTACAAATTTCTGGTCCAATTTTTATTACTTATTTTCTTCTACTTCAATTGTTTGTCTTTCATTAGTTTCTGAATGTAAAGGCTTAATTTTTGATTTTAGATCTTTGTATTTTCTAATATATGCATTCAATGCTATAATTCTTTTCTATGCATTCCTTTGCTGCATTCTACACATTTTTATTCATTTTGTTTTCTCTTAAGATTTCTCCTTTAATCCATGTGTTCCAGGGATTATTTGTCTAATTTCTTAGTATTTGATGATTTCCTAACTCTCTTTATATTATTGTTTATGGCCAGATTTGATTATAACCTAGGAAAATTTCTGTATAATTTTTATTCTTTTATATGTATTAAGTTGTGTCATGTGGATCTTGAAGACTGTTGCTTAAATATGAGCTTTAGAAGAATGTGCATTCTACTGTCATTTGATAAAATAGTCCATAAATATCAATTAGATCAATTTGATTAATAGTAGTGTTCAGGTCAACTCTACTTTTAATAATTTTCTGACTATTTGACTTATAAGTTACTGAAAAAAGGCATCAATATCTTCAGCTATGATAGCAGATTTGTCTGGTTCTCCCTGCAGTTGTATCAGTTTTGCTTCAAGAATTTTGAAGCTCTATTTGGATACATACTCATTTAGAGTAGATATGACTTCTTGGAAAGTTAATCCTCTATCATTATGTGACTTTTTTTTCCCATTTATTGCTATAATTTTCTTGTTCTAAAATCAGCATTGTCTGAAATTAATATAACTACTTCAGCTTTTCTTGGATTAACATTAGCATAATATGTCTTTCTCCATCCCATTACCTTTAGTATATCTGAGTCTTTATCATTAAATTGAGTTTCCTTGAAACAATATATACAATTGGGTCTCGATTTTTATCCTCTCTTACAAAGTCTGTATCCTATTGGTGTATCATGATCATTCATATTTAAAGTGGTAATTACTGCAGTTCAATTTATATCTACCATGTTCATAACTACTTTATCTTTGCTGTGTTTCTTCCAGATTTATTTTGTCTCCTCCTTTTTTCCTGCTTTCTCTGATTTTAATTGAACTTTTTGTATGATTCTATTTGATCTCTTTTAGCATATTAATTGTACCTATTTAATCTTTAGTTATTGCTATAGATTTTGCAATATATGCTTTAAATTCACATTCAAATAACGTGATACTAATTCACATGTAGTTTAAGTACTCTCGAGCACAGTATTCTCAATGTTATTCCTATGTTCCTTGTGACATTATCATTTATTTATTTATTTATTTATTTATTTATTTATTTATTTTGAGTTGGAGTCTCACTCTGTTGCCCAGACTGGAGTGCAGTGGCGGCTCCTGGCCACCGCAGCCTCGACCTGCTGGGCTCAGGCCATTCTTTCACCTTAGCCTTCCAAGTAACTGGAACTACAGGTGCGTGCCACCACACCTTGCTAATTTTTTATTTATTTATTGTAGAGACTAGGTATTGCCAATTTGCCCAGGCTAGTCTCGAACCCCTGGATTCAGGTAATCCTCTTGCCTCCACTTCCAAAAATTCTGGGATTACAGGTGTGAGCCACCACTCCCAGGAAATAAAATATTTTATTTAACTTCATTTATTTTTTTCTCTGATATTTTTCTTTGTTCTGATGCAATTATCTGATTTATATAATTTTCCTTCTTTATGAATAAATAGTTTTTAGTACTTATCTCATGAAAGGTCTTTTGTCCTTCAATAACATGGTTTTGTTTGCCCAGAAAAGTCTTTACTTATCTTTCATATTTGAATATTTAAATAATCATAATATTTTTTCTAGATATGGAATTCTAAGTTGATAGGGCCTTATCTTTTAACACATTTAAAATTTTACTTTACTCTCTTCTTGCTTGTATCATTCTTGACAAGAAGCTCGCTGTGGTTCTTACCCTTTTTGCCTTTGGTTTTCTCAGTTTGATTGTTGTATGCTTAGTTGGAGATTTTCTTTTTTTTCTTATCCTTCTTGATGTTCTTTGAGCTATGTAGGTCTGTGGTTGATGTCTGTCATTAATTTTGGAAAATCTTTGACCATCATCATTTTCAGCATTTCTTATGCCACATTGTCTCTCCTCTCCTTCTATTATTTGAATCAGGTTCACAATCCAGCTTTTGAAATTGTTTCTCAGATTTGGAATTTTCTGTTAAGCTTTTTAAAAAATTATTTTTACTCTTTGTATTTCAATTTGAAATGTTTTTTTCTCGACCTATATTCAAACGTATAAATTGTTTCCTTGGCCATATCAATCTTATTTATGACTCTATCAATGACAGTCTTCATTTCTGTTACAGGTTTTAACAAAATTTTAGTATTCTCTTTTGATTTTTGTGAGCTCTCATCTTTCTTATTACCAATTTATTCTTACATGTTGTAAGTTTTTATTAAAACCTTTAACAGAGAATTGGGGTTTTAATGATATTTATGATAATTCTGACATCTCTTTCATATCATAGTCTGTTTGTAATGTTTTGTTTTTTTCAGACTGTGTTTTACTCAACTTTTAGAATGGCTTGAAATTTTTTTTGTTTTGTTAATCTGGACATGATGTACCTATCGAGTGATAGAAACTGATAAGCTCTTTAGTGTGAAGTTTTTTGTTGCTGTTGTTGTTGTTTTGAGTTGGAGTTTCACTCTTGTTGTCCGGGCTGGAGTGCAGTGGCATGCTCACGGCCACCACATCCTCGACCTGCTGGGTTTAGGCACTCCCACCTCAGCCTTCCAAGTAGGTGGAACTACAGACATGCGCCACCATGCCTGGCTACTTCTGATTTATTGTAGAGATGAGGTCTCACCAAGTTGCTCGGGCTGGGCTCAGGCGATCCTCTCTCCTCAGCCTCCCAAAGTGCTGGGATTATAGGTTGAGCCACCGAGCCCAGCCTAGCGTGAGGTTTTATCTACATATGGCTAAGATTTGGATGGTTGTAAAAAATGCTTTCTATAGCTGTAGGTGCCAGAGGCTTCAGATTCTTCTAGTTTCACCATTTTTGTCTTCTGTGTTGACTCTGGGTTTTCCTAAGTAGTTTTCCTCCAAATGGGTCTGTTTTGCAGCTCTTTTATTTTTAGTGCACTGTATTATAATGAGTCGTGTTGGTTTGGTGATAAGTGGGGACAGAGAAGCATTCTATAAGTGTTTGATTAAATCTCAGTCTTTAATGAACCTATGTCCCAAGCCTGCTTCACAACTGTTTCTTAGTTTCCCCAGCACATAGTTAAGATAGGAAGGTGAGTGTGAGCTAGAACTGGAGAAATGCTTTTCCCCCAGGTGGGGTAAGGCTTAGGCACAATCTTTTCCCCCTGAGAGAAGTCTTTTGTTTGAAGAAGGCTCTGAGGGTATTTCACAAATGTTAATCTTCCCTATCCTGTAGCAGAGCCATGAAGGTACCTTTCCGGGCTTTTCACCATATGAACTCACTGTGGCTCCTGGAGGTAAAACCCATGAAAATGTGCAGACCCTTCCTCATGACTGAAACTACCAGGAACTTTTCTCTCATGCTGTTTCATTCTCAACCTACAGCCAGTTACTGGTTCCAGCATCTTCTGCTCTAAGATACTGCTTGTGACACTGAATTTACCTGTTTTTTCCAGCTTGGGGGCAATGGTTTGTCCCATGAACAAAGTTTTCCAGTGGGTAAAAGGAGAGTTCTTTATTTTTAGTCAGTTTAGCTCTAGTTTCTTGCAAAAACAGGAGTGACAACATCCAAATCCCACTTGTTGGAGCTGAAAGCAGAGGTCTGTTGTATTTTTTAAATTACTATTAAATAGCAGTGGACTCCGACAGAAATAATATTTATGCCCATAAATCGGCATACCCCATGTTTTTAAGGCTATTACTGCGAGGTTTGAATCAAACTAGACTCAAACGAGATTTGATTTGTGTTTGGGTATTTTTCTTGCTATGGTTACTTTTAGGGCACAACAAGCATCAAATATTCATAATGATGGACAACCACTGCTTTGGGCTCACTGCAAAGCCGGGAGGACCAGACGGTTTATTTCAATATTCCTGCTCCACAGATTTCAGCCTACTTGAATCCCAGAGATGACTCAGTCTGCCTTCTTGTACTGCTCTAACAATAACAATTGCTTGTCCCCTCCCTTAAGTTTTCTAGTGGAAACAGGGGAATCAAAACTTTCTCCCTATTTATTCTTAGCTGGGCTCTGTACGCTTCTACCTCAGGAACAGGACTTTCTCAGCATTGTCTTTCCCACGATGTCACATCATCTATGTTCCTCCCGTATGTTGCCAGGACAAGTGCTGGTAGATTTCCTGTCCCTTCCACAGTAGCAATTTACATCTGCCTGTCCGTGAATGTTCAGAAAGTCCGTGTTTCTCCCCATCCTTGTTATCCCAGAATGCGTCCTTTGCTTTACATCAGAGAAGGGCCAGGCAACTGATCAATTTCCTGCCTGGTACCAGACAAGAGCCTTGAACTCATGGAGGGTCTAGGATGTTTCTAGGTGTCTTCTGTTTTTTTTTTGTTCTCCAATCTAGACAGGCCTGAATGCTTGTGCCGAGGGTAGAAGGCAGGTTCTCTACCAAGTCTCCAGTCCTGTACCAAGTGTCTTTCATGAGCACTTCTTGGAAGGCTTGAGAAAAAAAAAATGAAAGAACGCAGGCTTGATTTGTATTAGGGTTTCCAGTGATTCATAAATGACAAGCTATTTCACTTTAAGATTCAGAAAAAGAAATCAACATTTTTTTCTTATCATCTTTTATGGTGGATTCTTCTTCCAACCATATTTTAACAAACATGAAAATCGTGTCCAGTTTCTTCAATGGAGAACTTTATCAAACTGTGTAATTCAGTACGTATGGTTAGGCAGGGGTTTCAGATGTCTGCTGGACCGAAAACTTAAGATTTTGTGGATTATATGGCTTGCTCTCATTACTAAAGTGGAAAACACTGTACAGCTTTTTTATACCTGAGACAAATAAGCATTCCTTACTTCATATTGAATATGTGCATGTGTCCATATTTTCACTTCTTATTTGTGTTTAGTTTTCTTGTTTCTAAACATAACCATACCCAAAAGTATTGTGTGAACTGACATAATCAGTTTGACCACTCTGAGTACATTTATCAGTTAGAAAGTACCCTTCCTGCACCCTTCTGACTGTCCTCAATTAATTATAGAATGATTATTTTAGTGTCATCTTTCTACTTGCACCTTTCAGATTCTTTCACTTTTCCTCCCCCTTGTCAGGCTCTGGATATTCATTTATTTATTACAGAGAATTCATTTATTTTCAGTGCTCATTTTGTCCCAGAGATTGTGTTAAATGTTGTGTACATTTAACAAACAAGTTCACAGTCTTTTTTCTCAAAGAAATCTCAGATAAGTATGGTAGATAGAAAATTAAACAGATCCAAAACAATTTAACTTGTTCTCAAAGAGTAGCATGGAAGCAGAGTCAAGAGTCCTATTTTTGCTTGAGGACCCAAGGGAACTCCACACCGAAGCATTTATGTTCAAGATCAGCGATGCTAGTATCTCTCCAGTGTTAGAGTATTCGACTTTAAATAAATTTTAATTTATGCCATAATTAACATCTAAACTGCAAAGTCACATTTCTTTGGGTGTAAGCCATTGGTTTTTTTTTTATGCCTAATGTTATTAATCTTTACTAAAAAGATATTATCCTACATCTAAAGGTGCACATCATTCCTGTTGCATATAAATGCAAATATCTAGTTTGATAATCACCATTTCAACCACCAGGAAATTGTTTAATACAGTCCAGAAACAACATTAAAAAATAGCAATGTCTGTAATTTTTCTGATATTAATTATAAACAGTTATTGGTTAAATGGCATTTCAGCTACAAATTAATTTAATCAGACATGATATACAAAGTACAATTCTCCCAGCAATTTCTACCTTTGACCTATAGCCATGGCTTAACCCGAACTCCTTGGTTCTGCACCGAATTTGTTACAGTAGTGACAACTGTTATTTTTCACTTTATTGGGAGATAAAGCAATCACTTTCAGCTAACAGGCTGTCACTTCTCATTATTTTGGGTTAGCATGATATGCCATACAAAATTAAACACCATGTTACAGGAGTCACAATGATCATGAATGGCTTCATGGTAATAATAAGTATAAATCCGGCACTTGAGTCTGGAATCAATTACTGCAAAAGACATCTTAGATCCAGACTTCCAGCAAGGGAATCTACTAAGCTGTAGTGAGTCAATGTAAATAAAGAATGGTGAATTTTAAAGTCTAAAGGTGTTATGTAATCCTATGGTTATGTCCCTCCGAGATTAAATCAATATGACTTTAAAAGAGTAGAAATGTCAGGAATGTTCAAATTTAACCATGAATGACAAAAATGTAGTAACAACTCAGGGAAATCTTAAACTCCTTGTTTGGAAGAAAAATAAATTGTGTAATATGCTAAAACAAGGCTTTAGCTGAGTGTGTTACGTGCCCTGAAAAATAATTCAGTTCCCCGTATACTTCAGCTAACTTTCCCTAAGGATAACTTATATCACTATAATACACACATTTATTAAAACCAGGACATCGATATTGATACATTACTATTTTAAAAACTGCATACATTATTCAGTTGTCACATTTTTAATACACTCATTTTATAAAAATTCAGTTTATAGTACTGTGAAATTATATCACAGGTAGCCACCACTAAAGTCAGGATGCAGCATTTTTCTGTCACTACAGAGAAACTTGTTTAAGTTCCTTTCGTAAACACACTTTCCTCTCAACCTTAAATCTTGGCAAAGAGTGATCTTTCTCCATCACTAAAATTTTGTCATTTTAAGAATGTTTCCAAGGGTACCTGCAAAATGAACATTTATATACCTAACCCTGAATTGTACCCTACATCTTTAAAAAAAAAGAATGTTTTAAAAATGAAATAATATAGTGTGTAACCTTCTGAGATTAGCTTTTTTCACATAGCACAATACTGTCAAAATTCATCCAAAATTGTTGCATGTTATCAATTGTTTTTTTAAATTTTATTACTGAATAATATTTTATTGTATGTGCCACTATCTATTTATTTAATTTTTTTTCAGTTTTTGCCTATTAAAATAAAGCTGCTATGGAACATTCTTATACAGTTATTTTTTTCCTATGAGTTAGGATCTCACTCGGCCACCCAAGCTGGAGTGCAATGGCACCATTATGGCTCACTATTGAGCGTAGCCTCAACCTCCTGGGCTCAGGTGATCCTTCTGCTTCAGCTTCCCAAGTAGCTGAGACTACAGGTGTCTGGCTATGTTTTGATTTTTTTTGTCGAAATGAGATCAGGCTGGTTTCAAACTCCTGGACTCAAGTAATACTCCTGCCTCAGCCTCCCAAAGTACTGGGACTACAGACGTGAGCCACCGTGCCCCGCAATATTTTATTTTTCTAGGAGAAATACCCAAGCAAATGATTTTTAGGTTGCATGGTAAGTGTATAAGAAAATATCAAACTGATTTTCAGTGTGGTTGTACAATGTGATATTTACATCAGAAATATGTGAGAAGCTCAGTTGCTTTATATTCTCATCAGGACCCAGTTATTGCCATTTTTTGCAAAGTTTTGCCATTTTAATAGATATTTAGTGGTATCCAATTGTGCCTCTGATTTGCGTTTCTTTAATGGTTAATGATGCTGAACATCTTTTCATGTGCTTATTAGATATCTGTATATCCTCTTTGATGAAGTGTGTGTTTATGTCTTTTGCTCACTCATACTTGCTCATTTATTTGATGTATTTGCTTTCTTCTTGAATTTTGAGTTTTTTATTAAGTCTTTTATGGCATATGCAATTTGCAACTATTTTTATCTAAGTCTGTACTAGTATTGTCATTCTCTTAATAGTGCCTTTCTAAAACTAAAAACGTTGCATTTGATAAATTAAAACTTACTGATATTACTTTCTTTATAGATAATATTTTATTATTTTGTCTAAGAAATCTCTGTCCCACTCAACATCACAAAGACTTTCTACGATTTTTTCTACAACATTTATATTTAGTTTTTATATTAATCCTGCAATCCATTTTGATTTATGTTTTGTATTTAGCATATGTTGTGGGTTGCACATTATATTCATCTATTTTATATGGACATACAATTGTTTTGGCCTTTTTTTTTGAATAAAAAATATTCTTTTTTCCAGCAAATTTCTTTATACCATGTAAAAATTAACAAAAATGGGGAGGGGGTGCTATACCTCTAAACTTTATATTTTTTTCTATTGATACATTTACCTATTTCGATACCAATGCCAAATTATCTTGATTGTGGATCTGTATAATATAGCATGAAGTCAACTGGCATAAGTCTTTCAACTTTGTTCTTTTACCAAGTTGATTTGAGTATTCTAGGTCCTTACACACACACACACACACACACACACACACACACACACACACACAAAATATATGAATTTAATAATCATCTGGTCAATTTATACAAAAAATAAACCTGCCGAGATTGAAGTTGGGATTTCATTGAATCTATATATTAATCTGGGCTTTGATGCCATTTTATCTGATGTTATGTTTGATTTCAATTTTTAATTGCTCGCTTTTAGGATATAGAAAAATAGTCGATGGTTATATATTGGTTTTGTATCCTGGAACTTAATAAACTTTGGTTATTTCTGTAGAATTTTTGTAAAATCGATTGCACTTTCTACACAGATGATCGTGTTACCTGTGAATAACATTTTTACTTCTTACTTTCTGAGTTTCTTTTTCTTTATTTTACTTGCCCCCTTGAAATAAATCACACCTCCAAGGCAGTGTTGAAGGAATACAGACATAATTATCTTGCATCTGATTTCAGGGAAAATGCCTTCAATATTTCACTGTCAAATAGGATGCTTGTTGCAGTTTTTTTGGCAAACGAACTTTTAGGAAGTTAATGGGATTCCCTTTCCAGGCCCAGTTTCTGAAATGCTAGAAACTGGGTGTTAAAAGCTTCCTTTTCCACGTGGCGGTGAGCGCAGAGATGGTGCCAAGAAGGCCCCCGGCACACTGCGGGAGCACAAGGGGGTGAAGCGCTGCCTGCCCACCCCCATGTGCCACATGCCCTCAACCGTGTGGTTGCCAAGTCCTGCTTCTGGTGTTTTGTGTCCCAGCTGAAGAAGATGAAGACGTCCTGGGGGGAGATCGTCTACTGTGGGAAGGTGTTCAAGAAGTCCCCTGCGCGTGAAGAATCCTCCCGCATCTGGTTGCGCTAGGACTCGTGCAGTAGCACCCACAACCTGTACCGCACCCACCGCAACCTGGCCTCCTTGGGCACGGTCTGCCGGTGCCACCGAGACATGGGCACCCGACAGTGCCTGTGCCCACTCCATCCAAGTCATGAAGGTGGAGGAGATTGCAGCCAGTGTCGCCTGTCGGTGGTCAAATGGGGCCACGACTCCAAGATCAAGTTCCCGCTACCGCATCACGTCCTGCGTGGCCAGCAAAAGCCAGGCTTCACAACAGGAGGCCCAACACCTTCTTCTGGGGCCTCCTGGCCTCCAATAAACTCCAGTACACCCGGAAGAAAAAAAAAGGGATGTTAAATTCTACCAAATGTCTTTCTTGCATCCATTGAGTTGATCTCATGCTTTAAAAAAAAAAAGTTAGCCAATATGGTGAAATGCATTGAGCAGTGTTGGAAGGTAGATTCAACCTTCTATTTCTAAGAGAAATAGAACTTCGGATGCGTTGTTGGATTCAATTTGGTATTATTTTGCTATGGATGTACCTGTATGCTCATGGTAATGTGGTATGTTTGTCTATAGTTTTCCACTCTTGTAATGTCTTTCTGTTCTTGGTATAAGAGTAATGCTAGTGTCAAAGAATGAGTTGGACATGATTAACTTATCTTTAAGATTCAAGGTGTTGTTAAGCAAATTTATTAGTGTTTCTCCCTTGAATGTTTGGTAGAATTCTTCAGTGAAACCATCTAGGCCTGGAAGTTTGCTCATCTGTTTTTTAAAAAAGAATTCAGCTTATTCAGTGTTATTCAACAATATCTATGTCTTCTAGAATGAACTTTGGTGTTTTGCGTTTTTCAAGAAATCTATCTTGGTTGTAAAATCTATTTGCATAACTATTACCATGTTTTAAAATTAATAATTTATTTTAATTAAAAATTAAATTTAAAGATTCCGTAGTGATGTTACCTGTCTCATTCCTAATATTCTAATTTATGTCATCTCTTTTTCTAGATTATCAATTTAGTTTATCTTGCGAAGAAATTAACTATTGGTATTATTAACTTTTCCATTTTTGTGTGTTTTCTCATTCTTTAATTTCTACATTGACCTTTTTTTTCTGCTTATGTTCTTTTTATTTGTTTCTTCATTTAATTTGTCAAGGTGGAAATTAAGGTCATTCTTTAAAATCTTTTATTAGTTTTTCTTTAAATTTTTCTTCAAATATATGTTACTTACTAATGTGTTACTATGTTTTCCTATATTTGAAGATTTTCCGGATGTTTTTCTATATTTATTTTTAAAATTTAATTTTGTTGTGGCAAAACAGAATTTGTATAATTTTAATCTTTTTTGTATTTATTGAGACTCATTTTTGGCTATTGTTGGGTTTGGGTGGCGTGTTCAATAAAAATTAGTTGCATGAATTTGGTTAAGACTGTCGTTCAAGTCTTTTATGCCCCACTGATTTTGTTCTATTTGTTCTACTAATTATTGAGAAAAGTTCTTAAAATCTTTGAATATACTTGTGGAATTGTCTTCTTCTTTTTGCAAATATATCAATTCTGCTTCATTTATTTTGAAGTTGCATTATTATTTGAATTTATATACCCTCTTGATAAAATGTCACCTATATTGATATGTAAATATCTCTACTCTTATTCGTTGGTAATACTATTTGCTCTAAAATTTACTTTGTCTGATATTAATAAAGCCATCCTAGGGTTTAACTCAGTAACACCATAGCAAACACTCTTCCATTTTTAGAATTTGAAAGCTGCCTATGAGTTTATATTTAATGTTGATTTCGGTTAAAGACTTGATTTTTGTCTTGCATTTATATTCGTTGTCAAAACCTTTGCTTTTAAAATGGGGTATTCCAATTTTTTACACTTAATGTCATTATTGAAACTATTGGATTTAGATTTATTTATTTGTTTTTCATTTGTCCCATCTGTTCTTTGTTTCCTTTTCCCTCTTTTTCCGACCTCTTTTGCATAAATTGCCTAATTTGTGTTTCTGTTTGGTTTCCTATTTTGAAATCTTAGCTTATATCTCTAAATTTTCTTTGTGATAATTTGTTGATTGCTCTGTGTCATGTATTTTAAATTTATTACAGACTGACTTCATATATTATACCAATATGTACATAGTATAAGAATCTTACAATAAATTATAGTCACTTATACTTTTTTTTTTTTTTTTTGAGTTGGAGCCTCACTATGTTGCCCAGGTTGGAGGGCAGTGGCACACTCACAGTCACCGCACCCTTGGCCTGCTGGGCTCAGGTGATCCTTCTGCCTCAGCCTTCCAAGTAGCTGGAACTACAGGCATGGGCCACCATGCCTGGCTAAGTTTTTGATATATTGGAGAGACGGGGTCTTGCTATGTTTCCCAGGCTGATTTCGAATCCATGGTTGTAGGCTATCCTCTTGCCTCTGCCTCCCAAAGTGCTGGGATTATGTGCATGAACCACTGCGCCTGGCTTCAGTTTTTGTACCTCTATATCTGTAATAAGTCATTTAGTACATTGTCTTTTTTCTTTAAATCATTATCATTTAAATAAATTTAAATAATATGGAGGAGGTCTTTACATTACACACACGTTTACAATTTGTGATAGTCTTCATTTCTTTATGTAGCTCCAGATTTCGATTTGATGTCATTTTCTTTCTTCTTACATGCTTTATCATTTTTTAATGCAGTATGTCCAAAGATGAATACTTTCTGCTTTTTTGTGTCTAGGCATTCTTTTTCTTTGCCTTTTATATTTTCCTTCTGTGTTCTTGCTTGATAAATACCCTCAGGTAAACATATTTTTCAGTGCTTTCTTCTAATCAGAAACCTATTGTATTTCTTCCTTTTTTTTTTTTTTTTTGGAGTTGGGGGTCTCAGTCTGTTGCCCAGACTGGAGTGCAGTGGCACACTCATGGCTACTGCAGCCTTGAACTTCTGGGCTCAGGTCATCCTTCCACCTCAGCCTTCCAAGTAGCTGGAACTACAGGCGTGTGCCCCCATACCCAGCGTATTTTTCGATTTATTGTAGAGTCGAGGTCTCACCAAGTTGGCCAGCCTGGTCCCAAACCCCTGAACTCAGGCAATCCTGTTTCCTCGGCCTCCCAAAGTGCTGGGATGACAGGCTTGAGCCATCACACCTGGCCTATAGTATTTCTTAATACAACTTCTCTATATGTAATCTGTCTTTGTTACTTGGGCTTCTTTTATGATTATCTCTAAATCACTCATTTTAAGATATTGAATTAATACGTTACTTTATTTACTTTTCTTCATTTTTATTGGGCTTGCATTTTATTTATCTTTTGGGGTCTGTAAGTTTAAACATTCTATGAAATTTGAGAAATGTCTTAGCACTATGTATTTAAATATTTTCTACACCATCCTGGCTTCTGATGCTGTTATTTATCAGTCTTTTTCTCTTTCTGCTACTCTTATTTATCAGTCTTTTTCTCCCGGTGTTTTATTTTGGAGAGTTTCTATTTCAGTGTCTTCAGGTTCATTAGCATTTTCTTCTGCAATATCTAATCAGCATTAGTTTCACTGACAGTACTTTTCATCTCGGAAATTATAAATTTCATTACTGAAGGTTTGATTTGAGCCTTTATGCATATGTTCTATGCCTCTATTTAACAGATACCACCATTCTTCTTAATGTTTTACATGGAAAAGTGTTTTAATTACTGCTTAGTGTCTGTGCTGACTAATTTTCTTACGGTTATTTTCTGGGCATTTTCAAATGATTAGTTTTCTTCTTATGGCTTGATATTCTTGTTTTTTCTAATGCCTTTTTATTTTTTATATTTTACTTTGCTGAAATTCAGGTATTACTGTACTTGTGCAAATATTTTTTAAGCTTTGTTCTGGGATACATTCGAATTATTTGAAAATATTCTGATTCTTTATATTTTTGCTATTAAGCACTTTTAGATGGTACCAGAGTAACTTTCAGTCTAGGTCTAATTTTTCTCTACTACCAGACTGAACCCTTCTGAATATTTTACTCCATATTAAGAAATTATGAGTATTCTGCTCTGGCTAGTGAGAACAGGAATCATTGCTGCCTTTTATGAGTCCAAGGAGTTTTTTTCTGTCATTTTCTTGGGAGTTTCTTTCCATCTGTCTTGGCTAGTTGCCTCAGAAATACGAATGAATCACTATTCAGCTAAATACTCAGAGAATTTCTGAATTTCTCAAGAGTTCTCTCCTGCATAGCTCTCTCCTCCGTTCCTCTATCATGACTCTAGTTGCCTTAGTCTCCACAAATCCTCAGTCCCATTTCACAACTCACGGAAACTGCTGAGCCCCGCCTGAGTTTGTTCTTCCATGGAATAATCGAAAAACTCTAGACAGGCAGTAAGCTACAGAAAAATTGCTGGCCTTATCTCTCTGGGTTTTATCTCTTGAGGATCATGGTTCTTTCTTCTCTGATATTATTGAAACCTATTATGACACACAATATCCATTATTTAAAGTTTTACAGGCTTAAGAGTACAGTTACCATTCAGTTTTAGTCTCTGTTACTCCATATGAGTCTGATACTCTCTCCAACTTCATTTTCTTTTTTCCTAGTCTCCTATGTTAACCTATTCCCTATCCATTTTTGAAGAAAAAAAATACTCTTGGGTGAAATGATCTAATACTTTTCTTTCATGCGCCAAATAAATATGAACATCTTAATTTCACAAGCTAAGGCAACCTGATATATCACCTATTCCAAAGGAGATCAGTCCATGAATATTTCATGTGGCTTCTTTTTGTGTGTGTGTTGTACAAAGGATCCTAAAGGTTTCTTATTTTGTAAGAAAAATTGTTGGATGTGGTCAGGTTTTTAAAATACTATATATACGTATGTGTACATATATACATAATTTGGGTATCCACTTTAAATTGTACATCAATATTAGTTGAATGTTGTGATTTGGAAAGACTTTTTTCATAATTTGATTAGGTATAAATTATTATAAGAATTTTAGGAGGGGCCAGCACATTTGTTCCTGGTAAGTGCCAAGATATGATTAGGACTGAAATATCTTTCAAGTCATAAGGGGTCATGATCATCTCTGGGAGCAACCACTCAACTCTTCATTCATAGTACAAAAGCAGCCATAGACAATACAAAGAAATGGCCATGACTTTTATCCAGTAGAATTTATTTATAAAATCAAGTGATGGACCATGTTTGGCCTGTAGGTTGTAGTTTGCTGACAACTGAGTTTAAGCATATTTTGAATATTTACACCGGACAAAACAACTTTTATAGTCTTTTTGGATCTTGAATATTTTGGAAGTTTAAATGAATGTAACACATAGGGAATGTTTTCTTAAAATGTCCTTCAAAATAATTTTATTTTCTAGAGTGAGGGCAGGAAAAGTGTCAAATTTGGGGCCATACTAATGCAATATCCGGGACCTTTGGACAATGATAAGGGAATTGGTTTCTTTACAGAACAAAGGCCACTTGACAATTTTAAATTAGTTTTGGGGAAATCTCTTGTTTCTCCAAGCATATCCTGTGTGATACTACTGCTAAAACAGCCCTATATAGTTTTCTCTTATTTGTTCTCCTTCAACTATATTTTTCTGGCATATATAGATAAGGTTTGGGATATCTCTGACAAGTAATTTGTTAAGGGTGAACCTACTTTTAAAATTTATGACAACTTTTGAATAATATCTTGGATTTTTTTCTTCAATACCACTTAAGTCTTTCTAAGTCCTGAATTAAAAACTGACATGTCAATTTGGTAGGATATCAGAACAAGTTTTATGAAGAGTCTAATAAAATGTATATGGTATTTGAGTTTATGAATATTCTCGTTGACCTATTTCTTTAGTTCATCAAGGCAGCATTCTATTCTGCAACTCTAAAAAAAGTATCTTCAATGTGGTAGTGTTTGTGGTTGGGGAGAATCAATGTCAAACGCTGTAGGACAATTCTTGAGAGAAATGGAAGGACTTCCCTTTCCACCTCGAATCCTGCCTTGAATGTACCTTCTAAGGATGATATCATCACAAGTCCATATCACCGTTGCTACCTGCTAGACTTCATTTTTTTCATAAAGAAGATAATGAATGATATTAAAGCAGCCAGCCACAAAGATTAATAAATTATTGCTAGTTACATGCCACAACGAATATAAGAAAGTCTAAAGTATCATTCTTACCCTTAAAAATTTTAGATTACAGTTGATGACTCTTGGGTTCTATATCACTTTACTTACACTGTCATAACTCTTATTACCCTGTGATGTTCCAGACTATTATAGATTACAATAGAGAAATGCTCAGAATACTTTGGAAATACAGAAAATGGGACAAAAAAATTAGTCTGAGGATTGGGGAAAGCCTGATCCCTTGCCTTGTCTAAATTGGGAAAGAAAAAAAAGTGTTATGTAAACCAAGATAAACTTGAGGCAGGATGGAAAGAACTTCATGTCAAAAGACTGAAACATGACAGTGAGCATCAGCGATTCTGAAATGAATGTGGCAAGCCTCAAGTCACTGATAAAGTTCTTGGCGCATTTACTCAGCAGTTCAAAAGGATTCAGTGAAGATATGCAGAATCACGAATGATTTTAAATGCAGAAATATTACGACGAGTTTGAGTTTTTTAGAAGAACATTTTAATGAATATTTTGATATTTTCTAATTTGAATTAGAAAGGTTAGGAACCTATGAGAAGGCGATTTCAGCAATAACAGTGAGAAATTATAAGGGCTTGGACAAAAGCAATGTTGGAGTGATAAAATGGGATAGATTTCAAAGATATCCAGGGGAAAATGAAACAGGACATAATTTGTCTAAAACTCTATTGACAACATACTTCTGCATTTTCTGTATGCTGCCCAGTGTAAGTTCATTATTTTGTTTAATCTTCATAAAAATCACAACAGCATGAAGCAGGTATTATGGGATTATACTCGTTAGTGGCAAAGTTAGAATTTAATCTAGTTTGACTATGAAATTCACACTTTTAAATACGTCAGTATGCAAACTTTTTGTTTTACTTAACAGGTATTTGTCTCTTATAGATGCCTTTTAAATACGAATTCAATGTAAACATGCTGAGTTTGATTTGTGTAGGCAACAACGATGGTTTAAGAACTAATAAAAGTGTGTGTGTGTGAGTGTATACTTGAATGTATAAATTGAATAGTCATCAATCTATAGTTTTTACATTACTTTCAGGAAAAATAAGTAAATGTGAAGAGATGACTATTTTGCAGCTTCTTTGGATATACTGGTTGGGGAATAAGAGCTATGTAAATAAGGCAAATAAGAACAGACAAAAATGCAATTTATTGGAAACCATGTAAGGAGAAAGAACAATGAGTGAGAATGAGGAGAGCAGTCTCGCTTCTGGCTAAGTTTAAGTTATATATGGGCCAATTTTTGTTTTGGAATTAGCAAATAAATTCATTGATATTATAAATTTATGATATGGTGGTAGGACTAGAAACCCATTTGCAGAATTTGAGGTAGAGAGAGGATTGAAGAAGTAGCAGTGTCACATGAACAGGCTTTGTGAAGACTGATTTGACTGGAGAAAACGAAGGGGCGCTGCTGAGCAGAAGTGGATGGAAAAGATTCTTCGAAGAAGAAGGACTTGAGAATAGGCTAGCAGGCCAGTGCGGAATACTCAAAATTTATAAGCCAAGGTTCAGAGAAAAAAAAAGATTCCCAATATATTTAGGATACAGGATTCAGTTTGCCAGAGTGGAGGATAAAATCCAGCATGCTTTCTCGAACAGACAGAATTGCACATAATGGGTCATCCTTGAGATGGGACAAATGTGTCTCCTGAATCAAGCACGGAGGACTTTGCTTATGCCTGAAAGAGGGTTCTTTTGACTCTTCTAGAATTGTATTACTTTTAAAATTTATGTATGTTTATTTTTTGATTCGGAGTCTCATTCTGTCACCCAGCCTGGAGTGCAGTGGCACACTCATGGCCACCGCAGCCTTGATCTGCTGGGCCCAGGCGATGTTTCATCTTCAGCTTTCCAAGTAGCAGGATCTATAGGCGTGCACCACCAAGCCCAATTTTTGATTTATTGTAGAGACGAGGTCTTGCCAAGTTGCCCAGGCTGTTCTCAAACCCGTGGGCTCAGGCAATCCTCTCTCCTCCGCCTCCCAAAGTGTTGGGATTACAGGCGAGAGTCACGTGCCCAGTTACTTGAAAAATTTAAAAAGGATTTTGTATTATATTAAAAAGAAAGGGTGTAAATCTGTTTGTTTATGGGTATGTGGTGAGGAGAAAGTATGTATTTAATTATTAAAATATTAAAAATTAATTGATAGATAACTATAAAGTAAAATTTACATAACGTACTTGTAGGGCCAGAAAGTACTACAAATTTTTTGCATCAATCATAGTTCTTCTGCGTTTGAAAGTAATTAGCAGTGTGTTTTGTGCACTTGGGCACAGCTAACTCCATTTCATAATTACACTCAAGTCCCCAATGTAGGTTTTTCCTAAGCAAGAATGAAAAACCATGAGTTTTCTTTTCTATGTTTTTATATAACAAGCATAAGGGAAAGAAGACCAATAAATCACTAGAACCTGTATATCTTCTCTATATATACAGAAATATGCAGCCAGCTGTCAGAGCTGGTACAGCCAAGAACCCCAAATGAGCTGACCTACCTTTAGTTCTGTTCAGTGTTCCCTTTTCCATCTCAGTTAATTGTACCTTCAGAGACGATTCATATTTGTTTATATATAAAAAAAGAAAACCTTCCTTTTCTCTGAGTAATTTTGATGGTCTCATTTTTCCTGTGATTCTTATTTTTTAATATAAAACAATTTTTTACCTTGAAGAAATATTCTTTTAAGTTTTTTTTTCATTGATAGCTACTTCATAGTCTGTGCCAGAAAAGTCTTTCAAATTAAAGAAATGGCAGTCAAACCTCTGCCAAGTTTATCAATGTCATTTTACTCCCAGGAGAGATGATTTTCTCTCATTTCCCAGATGTCAAATATAACCCAGAGAAAGAACAAATACAAGCTGACAAATAGAAAGTGTGTAAGGATCAAAAACAGGGACGTGGGTTCTCTTCGATCTTCATTTTTAGACTAAACTTTTAACTTCTCTGTGCTTCTGTATAACGTTCTATGAAATGGATATGATAATTGTATCACTCCAATACTTATACCAGAGGAATTAGTAAATCACTTTTTTTGAAATTATTTGAGGCTCCCACAATAAATATCTTACTTAATGACATATGTGCCAAAGTGCTAGGGCAGAGTTTTATTAGGTACTTACCAAAATGCATAATTTCTGCTGAAGGTCAGTTTCTAATATGGGACATTCTGTTTAACACACTGCCATGCACAAAACAGGAAATAAAGGTAAACAAGTAGAAAGCATATGAAATGACAAGTGCTAGATATATTTGCTATTATTAATCAGCATATTCCTGTACTCTTTATTGCTGAAAAATCAAATAGTTTAACAATACAAGTTTTTAATATTCCTTCACTTAAAGTCAAATTCAAGTTTTTAAGCAGCAGTTTAAGCCTTTCTCCCTTTTGAAGCTGTCCTATTTTGAACAAATAAATCCCCAACTTGTCATGAAAGCTGGGGAAAAAATGGAAAAGTCACTTTCACATACTAAATATAATTCAGACAAGAAGTAATGTATTTTGTTTGCCTTCTCATATTCAGAATTAAAGACATGAGTCCACCAAGATATAAGATGGCTCAAAAATACAGCTTAGCTCTATGCCCAAGAAAATGAAATGGTTTGGTAAATTGTGCCAAACAGTCTCTCTGAGAAGTATAGTTCTCAAAAATAGTTTCACAAGCAAGGGTTACTTGAAAGAAACTGACAAGCACATACAGATGTAAATTAATATTTTAAAAATTTGGGCATATTAACTACTGAACACCTAAAACAATTTTCATTGCAAATGTAACTAAAATAAATATCTTTTATAAAACTTTTATATTTTGAGACTTGACTTATACCCCACATTAGTAATTTAATTTAAGTCAACAGTTAAGTATCTGCTTTCTCATAACAGCCAGTGTAAGAAGTTATCTCTATATTCTTCTTTTCTTTCTCTCGTTTTTTTTTTTTTTTTAGCAACGGTTAGACGTTTCAGGACATTTCCCAGAGTGTCACATTCACCTCTATTTCTATATGTAATCTGTGTTATGTTCTTAAGCAACATTAGTTTAAGATTTAGAAGACTACCAGAAGCATTTTCTTCTCCATCAGATAAGTAGGTTTCTCAGGGTCATGTTTTAAAGTGTCCTTTTTCCTTTGCCATGTACTCACCTTAGAGTGAAAGACAGTTTGTGAGTATGTAGAAAGTCTCCTGAACGGTCCTGATTTATAAGCAACAAAAAATCGATTCAAGAAATTTAGATTGGAGGTGGGAAGGAAATATTTTTTGTAGGCAGAAACATGACTCCCCCACTCATAAGAAAAAATGTTCACACCCTAATTTCGGGAACCTGTAAATATTTTATCTGACATGGCAAAAGGAACTCTGCTGATGCTTTTAAGATTAAGGACATTGAGATGGGAGATAACCCTGCATTTTCTAATCGCATGCCCTTAAAAGTGGAGAGCCTTTCCAGGTTCTGCAACATTGCTAGATTCGAAGGCATCAGACGGGGATCACCAGCCAAGATGTGTAGGAAGGCTCCAGCGACTGGAAAATACAAGAACATGGACTCTCTTTTAGAGCCTCCAGAAAGGAATGTAGCCCTGCTGACATCTTAGCCTGGAGACACTTGTCTTGAACTTCTGTCACTTGTCTTGAATCACAGGGAGTATAAAACAACAAATTTGCATTTATATACCACCACATTGGTGGTAATTTGTTCCAAGTAACAATAAGGTGATAATAGAGGTCATTTCCCATATCCTAGGTAGAAATGCATACATGGAATATATATGTATATATGGAGTTAGAAAATTGCATATGGTTGTTTGAATATTTAGCTGTGCATAAGCGCTAGCCTGCATTCAGATTTTAGTGGATGTTCTTCAATTTGGATGGTTTTCATGTTTGGTAATCTTCCCATTTTTGTCAATGTGCCCAAGTATGTGGATGGGTGGGGTGGATAGGGGGTTGGGGCAAATTCTCATAAAAGAAAAGTCCAGCAGAAAACAATCAGTGTCTTTCTTTTATTTTGATCCATTCCACTTGAATCAAAATAATTCCATCATCGATGATGGATATACTACCTTCTCCTGTCTTAAGGAAGTATGCGTATTCTTATTCCCTCACCTTCATTTTTCAGAGTTAGATGCACCTCTAATATTCTCTATTCACTAATTACAGTAACTAAATGTAAGGATGCTTCTTGAAATGGAGCAGCAGAATATAAAATTATTTTATCAATTAAATCACCCATTTCTTGTAACAATTTAATAAATTGCCATCCGGCCAATTAGCATTTACTCATAGCAGAGTTGTTCTTGAACAACCTTTTATTTCCAAGTCACTTGAAAAGACAAGATGTTGTTGTTTGTTCATGCCCAGAGTAATTAGTTTACATTGAAATATTGATTTTACATTAAGAAAGATAAATGCTAAAGTATTGGCAACTGAATGTTGTTTTTATACAGACTGACGTTTTACAGATAAAAGTCACTGCACTGTCGCCATTGTGCAATCACTACATGTGTGCTACTTTCTAGATACAGCAGTATCTAACATAGCAAGCCTGAACTTCTGACATCTTGGTTGAAGAGGCCAGGTCAAAATCTGTACATCTGGATTGAATAAGGTATTCTTGGAATATTTACAGGACTTTTTACATGGCATAGCTCCAAATTCCTTCAAACTTTTTGAACTGTCTCTGATAGCTACAAGTATATTTATATCTTGGCTTCGTTAAAGATGTTGATGATATCAAAAAAAGCAAACCATTATCTAGTCAGTGACTTAGATAACTTCCATTATGTTCTTTCCCATGTATGTGTATGTGTGCATGTGTGAACATATTACTGAAATGCCAGGGATTCGGTCCAGGTCCTGTTGCACATTGCACAGAAAGGCAGTTGCTGAGATAATGACTATGTAAGAATACTTTTTAATTAGGTGCTATCAGGCAATGAGAATGGGAGATTGCCTCAAATCTGTCTCTCTGACCAATTGAAATCGGAGGCTTAGGCAGTGGGGAAGGAATGTAACTTGTGGGGGAAGACGGGAATTAAGGAAGGGTAAGAAAGAAATCATGAGAGAGGAGTCTTGGTGTCTCATGGTCTGGATTCAGCCCTAGGGTAAATTTTAGCCCTTGTCTGAGAATTAGTTTCCTGAGAAAGGAACTCAGATAAGGCAAATATGTTTTACCTTTTAATATAGGGAGGGTTGGCAGGGCTCAGTGGCTCAGCCCGTAATCCCAGCACTTTGGGAGGCTGAGGCTATTGGATGGCCTGAGCCCACAGGTTTGAGAGCTGCCCGGGCAACTTGACGAGACCTTGTCTCTACAATAAATCAAAAAATTAATGGTGCGTGGTTCCAGCTACTTGGGAGGCTGAGGCGGAAGGATCACTGGAGCCCAGCAGGTCGAGGCTGTGGTGGCCATGTGCATGCCACTGGCACTCCAACCTGGGCAATGGAATGAGACTCCAATTAAAAAAAAAGATGGGGAGGGTTAATTTCTGTTTATTAACAAAACCCCACACATATCAGTTCTATGGGAAAACTGGGGCAGTTTCAAATGTAGAGGTGTACGTGTGTGCGGGGGTTTTCCTCTGTGGTGAAATAGTAGTTAATGAAAATGTTGAATTTCTTTATTGAAATGAGATTATTTAGGGGAGTTATTTAGTAACTAACACAGAAACAGTTTTAAAAACACAGCTGATAATCAGTATAGAAATTGAAAGAATGCAATCCATATTTCTCAGAAAATGTAATATTGAGAAAACGTTTGCCTGCTCAGAATGTTGCATTATATCATTTTATAATTAGCATAATAGCATTTTGATAAACATTTTTTTCTAGATGCAATTTGTGTGGAGATTTGAGCATAATGTAAATGACTCTTTAAATAATATCTCCAAAGTCTTATTGGGTATTTTGCTCCATGTATCTACTTGCCTTTTATACATCTCTTCTGGGCTGAAAAGGAACTACTCTAATTTTACTTAAAGTCACTGTATATTTTCCTGTTAAAAAACTTTCTTTGCTTCTGCGCTCCCCATCACGTTGAACAGCACCCTCAGAGATGGCCGCCATTTTAACAGTCCCTATCCCTGGTTTTTAGCCCATTCTTGCTGGGTGCCTTGGAGACCTGGTAGCCTTGCTGATTCCATTCTAGGCTTTGATTGATTATTGCCTCATCCTAATACTGAAGATTCTGTCTTTCTAAATGAAGTGGTCAGTGGTCCTTTAAGAGACTTGTCAAGCCTCTTTGGGGTTCTGACTTGAAGGCAGTGAAATTAGAGTATTACCAGACAGCCCTGCTCAGATAGTGTAGAAACTTTACAATTTTCTTCTTTCTTCTTTTCATTCTTCCTTTTCTCTCCATCCCCTTCCTCCTTCTTTCTTCTCTCTTAAGCAAACGTATCAAATCATCCTTCTCTATAGATGCTGCTGCTTGAATGGTCCAGTGTCCCCTACTCCATCAGAGAGCAAAGGAATTCCAGACCCTCTGAAACCCGGTTTAGACAGGAACAGGCCAGCACAGGGTCAGTGCCTGTGACCCCAGTTAACTTTAGCTTATTAACATGTCATTATAATGCTAAAATCTCTCCCCTACAGGAAAATCTCTGTCATTTTGTGTGCATGCTCTGTATTGAGAAAGATGTTTGTGAACTATGACTGAGTTTCTGGAACTCCACCGTGTTCATGCTGACATACTTTCCCCACTCTGCATCCAACTCTCAAGACTTCTGTATCTCCCACTGCTCAGGTACAAGGGCTTTTCAGGGCAAGAGTGCTCCTTCTCCATTTTCTGGCCAGCAGATAAAAAAACTGATTGCCTTTCCAAATTGAAGGCTCCTTCTTCCTGACCCCTACAAAGTAGGGAAAGCACACAGTTTACTGGCGACAAGAGAAAAGAAATCTGCTCTTCCCAATGGTGAAATTAAATCTCCTATTTATAGTATGGCATTCATTATATATGCATCTTGGCCAAACACCCTGTTAAAAAGAGGGCAAAAGATATGAAGAGGCACTTCTCAAAAGAAAACAGACACATGAAAAAATGCTCAGTCTCAGTAATCATCAAAGAAATGCAAACTAAAACCACACTGAAATACTACCTAACTCCAGTCAGGATGGCCATAATCACTAACTCAATAGATCACTAAAACAGATCACTAAAACAACAGATGCTGGAGAGGATGTGGGGAAAAGGGAACACTTCTACACGGTTGGAGGGATTGTAAACTAGTACAATCTCTGTGGAAATCAGTGTGGTGATACCTTAAAGACCTAAAAGTCAACTTTCCATACAACACAGCAGTCCCCACTCTGGGAATATTTCCTTTCTTCCATGTATTAACCTGTCTCCCTTTTCTGCCCACAAATCGGATTTTCACAATTTTTCCCAATCTGTAATTACCCTGAAAGCTGCCAAAATACTCAGTCTACTAGAGTAGCTTGTTAGGAATATGGCCAGCAATGACTAAAACCTTGCATATACACATTGTTTTACAATATGATCTGCTGTTTCTTTCATTAAAAGGGAGAGTTAATTTCCCTACTCCTTGTGTCTAGGTTATTTTTGTGATTTGTTGTGAATATTGCAATATGGTAGAAGTGATATCTCCAAGTCAAGCCTTCAAGTGACTTTGTAGATTTTGCTGTCTCTTGAAACCCAGCTGCCATATGAGATAGTCAGATTCATGCATGTGAATAGGTTGGAGAAGGACACCTAGTGTGGTGGCCGAATGTTCAATCCGAGAGACCACCAAGAGCCAATTCCGATGAAAGTTCAAGAGGGTCTTTATTTACAAGCTCGAGCCTGGACCTCTGTCGACAACCAAAACAGCGGAGTACATTCAGAGGTTCTGATTTCCTTAAGCAGATGCCTTTTATGCTTTTACACAAAGGGAGGTTTAGGGAGCTTTCCAGGTTTGTTACCATTTAATTGGGTAGTTCCTCTGGTGGTCAGCTTAATCATGGAGGATTGGCTAGCCTGACTCGGGCTGACCTTGGCCCACTAGCTAGGGAAGTTGCAGAGACATCTGGAAACTTAGGTGATTACCCCTGGCACCTGATTGGTTGTTGCTAAGGGGAAAGTGAGATAAGGGAAGAATAACTGGAGCTTTGCAGTTTTTCCCATAACTGGAACTTTATACAGTTACAGGTTATGTTTTAAGACAGAAAACTAAAAACTAAAAATGGCTGTGCTGTTGTCCACAAGCCAATTGCATATTTATTGGGTTATAGCATGCTCTTAACCTAAGTCTATGGTACACTTTATTACTGTCCTCTCACTAGGTGTTCCCATACACAGCACAACACAACTGTCAGGGTAATGAAGGGGGTGATGTGAGATCAGATATCACCCTGTAGACCTGTATCTGCTTGAGTGAGCCCTACTGACCCCATGTGGAGCAGAAAAAAGACAACTTAGCTGAGAACTACCTTAATTGACTTAACCAACAAATTTTGAGCAAATATATTAAATTTAGAGTGATTTGTTTAGAAGGTATAGATTATTGATGCAACTTATGATACCTTTCACACATTGAGTGGAACAGAACAAATAAGCTAGAAAATAATTAATGTTAGTTAAGAATATGTTATGTCATGTGTATTAATTGCTAGACACCTAATTCTTACTTAATTCCTGCAAGGTTGGTTGGTATTTAAAAACAAATTTGAAGGCTGGGTGTAGTGGCTCATGCCTATAATCTCAGCACTTTGGGAAACTGAAGTGAGAGGATTGCCTGAGCCCACAGGTGTGAGACCAGCCTAGGCAACTTGGTGAGACCTCATCTTTATAATAAATCAAAAACTTTGCTGCACATGGTGGCGCACACCTGTGATTCCAGCTACTTGGAAGGCTGAGGCAGAAGGATCACCTGAGCCCTGCATATCAAGGCTGCAGTGGCCATGAGCATGCCGCTATACTCCAGTCTGGGCAAAAGAGTGAGACTCTGACTCAAAAAAAATAAAAAACAAATCTGGAAAATAAAAGTGAATTTTACAGGATTAAAAATGTTTATCAAAAAAAAAAAAAAAAAAAAACCTATGTAGTACACAAAAACACTGAAAGTGTTCAAGGAATTCCTTTCCAGTACATGGCACTGTGGTATATTGAGTATTTTGAATTAAAGAGCCAAAATAAAATCTCTTGAATTAAAATATTTTGAATTAAAGAGGCTTTTCCTTTATTTACATAATAACTGGACCCAACAAGGAGAAAAATTGCTTGCTATGCCTTCCCTGAAATCTTATCAGCTGTGATAGAATAGAAGACTAAAGCATTCCACACCTGCACAGACCTTTTCAGAAGACAATGGGGGTCTCTTGAACTCATTTAAATTTCAAAGGGCGTCATTTGCAAGTCAATTTCTGTCTTCTTGATCCATTCATTCTTCCTAATGATTTATTATCTCTCAAAAGAATTGCCTAAGTTCCCCATCTTCCCATATCCCCTATAGAAAAGGGTATATAAGCTTCTGTAAAGCACTGGGTTTTGGGGTAATTGCTCTATGATTTTCCCCCATGCACATTAAAATGTTTATGTCTTTTTTCTTATTAATCTGCCTTTTGTCAGTTGATTTTTCTGCAAATCATCCATAGTATAAGTAAACCAGAAGTTGTTCTCATTTTAAAGCCTGTTTCTAGAAAATTAAAATGTGCTATTTTGTGGTATTTCCCTTTCTTGTTAAAAAAATGCAATATGTTTGTTGTAATAAAGTTGAAAATTGCATAAAATTATTAAAAAGTATATAATTTTATTATTACAACAGATTCCTTTTCTATCAGTTTATTATAAACATCATTATTTTAATATATTTAGAATCACTAACTATGTCATGAAATAACAGGAAACCGTTAATTTACATTTTGTTTTTAGATTAGAAAATATAGTTTATTTTAAAGTAAATTAGAGAGAGAGAGAAAGAGAAGATTCACCTCGCTGAGATGAGAGAGGGGGCCAAAGCCAGGAAACATGGCGACAACCATAGCTCAAAGAGCACATGGCCACACCAGGGTCTAGCAAGGCGATGACCGATAATTTACATTTAATAGCAGCTGAGTTTATAATTATAGTAACATTTTAAACATTAACCTTGTTCTAAATTGTTACTGTTCTGAAAATTGCTCTTAATTTTTCTAAATTGTAAATAAAATGTGATTGATTAACATTTTTACATTTTGGATAGCATTCCTACAGTGCATGTTAATTTTATTTCCTAAAAATTACTGAGAGGACCATTGACTTGCTAAGCTATGGTGTGACCATGTGCTCTTTGAGCTATGGCCAGGCCATGTTTCCTTGTTTGGGGCCTCTCCCCTACCTTGGGGAGGTCAATTTCCTCTCTCTCTCTCTCTCTCTCTCTCTCTCTCTCTGTGTGTGTGTGTGTGTGTGTGTGTCTCTCTCTCTCTGTCTCAAACTTGCTTTCTAAATAAACTATATTTCCTAATCTAAGAAAAAAAATTGCTGGACTCGGTGGCTCAGCCTGTAATCCCGTGCCTTTGGGAGGCTGAGGTGAATGGATTGCCTGAGCCTGTGGGTTGGAGACCTGCCTGGGCAGGCGAGACCTCATCTCTACAATAAATAAAAAAATCAGCCGGGCGTGGTAGCACGCGCCTGTAGTTCCGGCTACTTGGAAGGCTGAG
>NW_007252322.1:460396-479674 GCF_000164805.1 Carlito syrichta
GAGGTTGCGGTGGCCGGAAGCGGCCACTGCACTCCAGTCTGGGCGACAGAGTGAGATTCCAACTCAAAAAAAAACAAAAAAAATTACTGAGAGTAGTCCACATATACATTATTTGGTGGGAGGGCGACTTTATATGTTTTAAAAATGTAATTAATTTTGTTTTGGCATTTTAACATATAGGACTTTATATGTTTTAGTAATCATCTTAAACATTTCATTATCAATTTTTAGGTTGTAAATTTTTATAATTTTGTACTACTGAAAACATCATCACCACATGAATAGCTGGATGTCCAACAATACTTGCTTCAGGCCATTTTTAATGTCAATATATTTAATCTAGTTGAAAATGTTAATATAATTATGAGGTATGAAACATGCTTTCTATTTCTCCCCCAGATTTTAGCCATATTTCTCAGTAGTTTCTACTGAATACTCATCTTCATTTTTCTACTAATTTTAAATTTCAGTTTTTATCATTAAGAAATAATTTGTTTCCTGGTGCCTGTCCTTTTATATTCAGCCATTTGATTTATTTGTAAAAGCAATATACTATAATATAGTAGCTTAATACTATATTTTAATGACTAATGTGCCACAATCTTTCTTTCCTTGTTCAGAATGTATCTGAATATTCTCAACTCTTTACTTTTCTCAGAATAATAAGCACATTTTAAAATTTCTTCCACTCTACCAGTGTTACAGGCCAAGGCTCTGGGAACAGGGGTTTCTTACATTTCTCATGTTTGAATTGAGGTTGTTTATCTAAATGTACCAAGATGGCCTCTTTCGTACCAAGATGGCCTCTTTCACACCAAGATGGCCTCTTTCACTGTTGTAAGTTCCCACCCCTCCTTAAGAAACGATCAGCAAGGTTAAATCTTGGGTCAGCGCTTTTTAATTCAGTCTTGGGGGTGGTTGAAGGAGGATTCTAAGATCTTGAGTCATGTCCTTGTTAATTTAGCCTTAGGGGGAGGTGAGGAGTTATGAAGTTTAAATTCTGAGTAAGTTGTACTGCTTTGGAACAGGTTTTTTGGTAATGATACTGCCTGTCTCCTGTAACCTGCTTGCAGAAATAATGATATCACCTGTTTCCCTGTTTCCTGGTTATAGAAATAAACCCCTTTTCTTCTAGTTTCTGCCTTTTGTCTTCAACTGACCACAAAGAAAGCAGCCAGACTAGTTTATCTGGGAACAAAATTGGTGACTCGGATGTGACTCGAACCTACAATCTTTGACTTTGTTCCTTGGTAAACTGGTCCAGCTGCTTCCCTTGTGGTCAAAGACAAGCGGCAGAAACTTGGAGAAGAGGGGTTTATTTCTGCAACCAGGTTACAGGGAGACAGGTGGTTTTGTTACCAAAAAATCTGCTCAAAGGCAGTACAACTTATCCAGAATTTATTCTCCATGTCCCCTCACCCACCCCCAAGGCTAAATTAACAAGGGCATGATTCACCACCTCTTAACCCTCCTACACCCACACCAAAGACTGAATTAATAGGGCCTTGTTAGGGCACAGATAAGGTGAGGGTGGAGGGATGGATGGAAAGGGAGAAGAACCCCCAGAACTGACATGCCGGAGGTGTGTGCTGATAACCAGGGATCTGAGTAATGCAAAGAATTGCAACACACAAAGAGGTGAAAGAAGAAAAGATTTATTTAAGAAAGGTTCACTTTCCACAGACAAGAAGTAAGACTACACTGTAGGTGAGTGTGGCCCGGTGGCCTCCCCACCCCGACTTTAATCCTTTTCCTTAGAGACGTTGCAGTCAGGTAGGTGTGATTGCCATGACTTCCTTATCGACCATCCGTGAATGTCTTGGAGACCCTGTGACAGACCCGCAATGTCCACCCACATTATCACAGCCCCTAGAGAAGGGCATGATAAGGATCCCAGTGCTCCTGTACATTCCTGAATGATACTCCTTAGAGTTAATGAAGGGTACACTTCCTATACATTCCTAGCGGTCAGCCCTGGGGAATCCTTAACTTCCTGTAGATGGCACCTGATCTACTGGAAGATTGAATCCCCAACTGCTCCCCTTCTGAATGGTCACAAGTCCTGCGATCTGCATAACTTTTGTAATCACAAGTTTTGTGATTTGTACAATCCTTGCCCAATGCATGATGTCTTAGGCCTTGTAAACTCCCTTTACTATAGTCAAGCTTGATGGCCACTTCTGCCAGACCCCACGGACAAAAGCTATGAGATACCTCTGATACTTGGCACCAGGAAGTCTGGACAGAAAACCCCGAAGGGGGTGGTTCTGGTCACCATGCACTGAGTATACAATGGGTCGATGCTGATCATGCTTAAGGAGTCTGTTTCTGAGAAGACAAAGTCGGCAAAGTTAATCTTTGCTGAAAGTATGCATTTCTTTAGAAACATATTTAGTAGAAACATAACTTCTACTTTCTCATCATTGTGTTAGGGTTTAGGAACAAGAGAAAAAAAATGGCTTTCTGCTCTTGGTCTGTCCTTCATGTTGATGGTTCTTAAAGGGGAGATGAAGTTTGCAACAATAAAAGAAGCAACTTTTGGTACATTTAGATAAACAACTTTAAATCAAACATGAGAAATGCAAGGAGCCTCTGTTGCTGGAGCCTTTGTTCTGTAACATCAGCACCTTTCCACTGATTTGCCTGAAAATGCAAGAGAAATTACACTAAAACTAGAAATTAATTTAGCAAAGTGATTTAGTAATTTCTTAAATAAAATCTAGAATACTTTGTTTTTACTTACATTTATATTTTAGTAAAATTTTGTCATAAATATGTCCTTACATGTATGATCATTGCATTATATGAGATGCATATTTGCATTGCATATACATAATAATTTGGAAAATTTCAGTGTCTCAGTATTTATTGTTTATTTATTTATTTTTTTGTAGAGATGAAGTCTCTTTATGTTGGCCAGGCTGGTCTTGAACTCCTGGCTCCTGAACTCAAGAGATTCTCCTGCCTCATCCTCCCAAAGTCCTGGGGTTACAGGCATGAGCCACCACACCCAGCATGTTTCTTTTAAATAGTGACTTGATTGCAAAGTGAGTTGAAAAGCAAATTTTTATGAACTTAATCATATTTTATCATTAATTCCCTTTGCATTATGGGAGGCACTTTTGTACAGTGGAAAATATTTCCAAGTAGGCCAAAATGCCTACTTGACAGAATGTTTTCCTAAAAATAGTGATCAAATACATTGTGCTAGAAAATATGTTATCAAGCAAATTCATGCTATGTTTAGCACGTAGCTGAGAAATATAATCCTGGGAGAAAAGGGACATTGGACATTGGTGGCTGAGACTGAATGAAGCGTCAATTAGGATGGGTTTGAGAAACAGATCGCAAGAATCATATTTTACATACAAGCACAGACAAGGAGTTGTAAATCAGTAGATTTAATAAATTGAGTTTCATGCCACAGAATCTTCCACTGCATCTTTTCTTGTTTCTATTCAGAGCAAGGCTAAAATTGCTACTCTTGAATAATAACTACCCACTTTTCCTTTGAAGTTTACATACTTTGTTTTAGTTATTACCCTTTTCAAGTTTATTCCAGCGGAGCATAATTTTTATATCCATATCCATATACACATACATAGATTTCTTTCTTTGACATAGTATAATGATTATGAGCATAATTTCAAATTGTCTTATCAACATTTTCCTTTTGTGAAAATGTGCATATCAATACCAACCATGCCAAGTTACTTACAGGATCAAATAAGAATAAGTACAGAAACATAAATAAGTTATACTGTAGTAACTTAAATATAATAAGCATCCAATTATTAGAAACAATTTACCTAGCTATAATAAATACAAATGTGATTTACAGTATCCTTTTTTGTTACTCCTGGCTGTTTAATATGGTGGTAACATGCATACTCAATGATATTATTTCATAGTTAGGCAAGTATGGAACTATATATTTGAATATTTAACACATTAAAGTTATAGCATAAAATTGTAGCAATAAGTTTATAGTCAACCTTATGATTTTTATATTATAAAATTCTATTGCAAATATTAATGCATTATCAAAATATCAGCAAGTAAGTACATTACTTTCTTGGGGAAAAAAATGTATCTTTTAGGCCAGGCATGGTGGTTCATGCCTATAATCCCAGCACTTTAGGAGGCCAGGGTGAGAGGATTGCCTGACTTCATGGGTTTAAGACCAGACCAGACAAATTGGTAAGACCTCATCTCTACATTAAATCAAAAAATTAGCTGGGCGTGATGGCGCATGCCTGTAGTTCTAGTCACTTGGAAGCCTGAGGCAGTATTGCTGCTTGAGCCCAGCAGGTCGAGGCTGTGGTGGCTGTGAGCGTGTCACTGCACTCCAGCCTGGGCAACAGAGTGAGACTCCAACTTAAAAAAAAAAATGTATCTTTTGTTTCTGCCATGGTGGGCTCTAGTTCTTTGCAAGAAAAATAGATGTATTAAAGAAAAGTTGAGAGCCATTGCTCTGAACCATTCCCTATGGTGAAATATTTGAAACAACATTATATTTGGACTCAGAAAGACTGAATATGAATTCTGTCTTAGCTATTGCCAGTTTTGTGGATATGAAACCAGTTTAAACTTATTAAATCTCTCTTGCCTCATTTCTGAAATGGAAATGATAATCATTGCTTACCTCACAGGATTGTATACTTATGAAATAATTATGAAAAGATACTTTATGCTTTGATACGAATGCTAACATTTTCAAAAATTAACTTGGTGTACTTAGATTAAAAATACATTACAATAAAACTGGCACAGGGTCTAGTCTTGACTATAGTCACTACAGCTACAATGTGGGCATGTTACTCAACCTATTGACTTTATCTGTAGAATGTGGTTCATAAAATTTCTTTGTAGGGTTATTGAGGTGATTAAATGAGATAGCCAATACTTAACACATGCCTACCTCTCAATAGATATGGGGCATCATTGTTAGTGTCTTTGTTTGTAATTATGCTTCCTGATATTACCTGCCCACAAATATTTTGTATTATCCTTAGCTTTTAAAAAATACGTACCTAATTTTGGCAATTTGCTAAGAATATCACTTCAAGTAGATAAAGGCTAGACAATGTCTACTGTCTTGTGTATTACTTCTCACTCTTCTGTTTCACCAATGTAAAAGGAAAAGCTATATATCATGTCAGTATATTTAAGGGCGAAATAATTTGGTGTATCAGCTTGAGGGCACCCCTTCTCATAGCTCTGTTTTATCTTATATTGACTATTTGTAGAAATAACCTTTGTGGAATTTATAGAATGCGGCTCTGATTCATTAGTTTTTCTCTTTAAACACACAGCTCTTGAAAGTTAATCTGAAATGTTCATTTCTGTCTCCACTAGTGTTGTTTTCTCTTGGATATTCTTTAATTGGAATCCTGGATAGAGTTAATAATAGTTTTCTGCTTGAGGTTAAAATAATTCCCTTTTCAGCCCTTCGGGTGAGCTTTCCATTTCTCAATACAAGTTGCAATACTGTATTTGTGAAATCCATATCATCTTTTAAAAAACTAACCTTGGCAAAAGCATTGCAGAAGCGTCTAGAGAATGTATAGCAGTGTTAAGGCTTAGGGTAATCAATGATGGCTCTCTCATCAAAACCAAATGTGCTGAAGGGTCCTTAAGATCTCAGCAGGAGTGATTTCATTTATAATAAAGGAAATTGCATTATTATGGAGATCATTTGCCTTACCTCAATTTCTTTAAAATATATGGGACGTCCAAAGAGGGACATGATTTAAAAGGAAATTTTTAAAAACACAGAAAACAGCAGCATCTCAGTTAACTTTGCAAGAATAAAAATGAAAACGATGCCTTTCCAATATTCCATTCTAGGGAGTTTTAGTTATGGGACATATTAAACATATTAGAACACATTCAAGATAGGGACATGGGTCCATTCTGTTCTTCCAGTGTTATCTGATGGTCATCACGTAGCTACTTGCTTTCACATGCAACACTGTCAACAGATTTTAGGATTTTTTAAATTGCTTGGTATCCTGGTACAAAAATAATAAATGCTGTCTTTCTGGGGTATCAATTCTCAATGTTTATATGAGTAGAGCCTTCTGAAGAATAACTTAACTGTACTCACAGATACACTGCTAAGTTTTAAATTTAGTAGACAGATACCTGAAAGTATTGAACTCTCTATAGGTCATAAATTATTTGCTCAGGGGAAAAAAGGAATATTTAAGTAATGAAGATCTATAATAAAAGTACTCAGGGTAATGTTACATTAAAACAGTGGTCATGCTCAGTAGCCTGGTGTAATTTAAACTGGAGTGAGACTGTTAGTAGATTTAAGAAGTCAGTAACTTAGTTTCACCCTGATTCTAAGAAAAGATGTTCTGCTGAAATGCTATGCCATTTCTAAGGTTTGTGGCATTTATGGTGCTCATAAAGCTGTAGAACCATAAAATATCAAAGAACTTTTACAAAATCAGCCCCAAGGAGCGATTTAAAATCAGCTGGTTAAATGAAACTGCCTTGGCAATTTTTTAAAAAGACACGTGAGAGCCAGAAAGGAGGTTAAAAGGGGGTTCGGTCTCTCTCCTAACTTCCCAAATGTCATGATTTCATAAGTCATTCCTCCCTATGGGTACTCAAGGTTTATTCCCCTTCGTATTCGGCTTTGAAGGGAAGTAATTTATTTGAAAAATACATTTTTAGGCTAAATTTTTGCCCAAGTCCTTTCAAGTGGCTCCTTTGCAGGTCGCCAGGCTCTTTATCGCACTCAACCTGGGAAGTTTCAAGGCAGAGAGGTCAGGGCACTTCAGAAAAGTTAGCCGTCTCTTGTTGGTTGGAAGATATTCATTTCACACAATTCAGGGTTATGTTTTGCTTTTGTTGCCGCTGTAATAGCTTTTTATAAATTTTGTTTGTAATAGAGTCCTGATCTACATTTACATTAATGAAAAAATTTTATCTGAAAATATGAACTCCATAATGCACATGTATACCATTTCACAAAGTATAAATTATTTTAACTTGAACACACATGCTCTCGCTATTTATGAAATGAAAACATTAAATATATTTACTGCCTTATAAATAAATGGATAGTTAAGCAAACTTGATATAGATTTATATACAAGGTGGTCTAGATGGTCATGGCACTTTTTAAATAAAAACTTTTAATTTTAGGAAAACACAAAAAACAATTGCAAAATAAAATGAATGTCTTATTTCATTCTGGCTGCTATGATGAAATACCATAAATCAGGTAGCTTATAACCCACAGAAATTTATTTGCCATGGTTCTGGAGACTGGCGAGTCCAAGATGAAAATGTCAACAAATTCAATGTCTAATGTGGGCCAATTTCTTGCTTTATATTAATAGAATAACAACTTCTTCCTATGTCCTTGCATCATAGGAGAGACAAGATAAGTTTCTAGAGTCTCTCTCTCTTTTTTTATTTTCAAGTTGGAGTCTTACTCCATTGCCCAGACTGGAGTGCAGTGGAAAGCTCATGGTCACCCAAGTATCAACCTGTTGGTCTCTGGCGATCCTTCCACCTCAGCCTTCCTAGTAACTGGAACTACAGGTGCATGCTACCATGCTTGGCTAATTTTTTGACATGTTGTAGAGATGCGGTCTCACCAAGTTACCCAGGCTGGTCTTGAACCCCTGGACTCAGGCAATCCTCTCTCCTTAGCCTCCCAAAGTGCTGAGATTAAGGTTGAGGCACCGAGCCCAGACTCTAGGGTGTCTTCAAAGGGCACTGAGAGAGGAGATGGCCAGGGAAAAACTAGGCAGACAGACAGGGCAGGCCCCCCGGTAACAAAGTAACAGGCTTCCTGCTGCTGAGATTGAAAAACAGCCAATCAGCTCACAGCTAATCCTAACCAATCAACACAATCTTAGGGCTATATAAACTCCAGGTTTTAACTCCAAATCAGGAAAGCCCATGGGTCCCCTCGCTCTGGGAGCTTTTCTGTCCTCTGAATAAATCCTGCTATCCCATCTTCCTGGCATAGGTGTCCCTCCTGAGTCCTAGACAAGAACCCAGACCTGAATAGCTGCAGAAGATCGTTGGGGCATAAGTGCATGCACCCTGGATGCTGGATTGCCAGCCAAAGGAGCTGGCTGATTCAGGAGAGCTACCTGCAGAAGGCTAGACTCCAAAGCTGAGACACTTCTGGGAGCTGGCTTGCCCTCTCACCAAATCAACACTCTCAGGGCTTGGCTTGCCAGTCCATGGAGCTGACATTTTCTGGGGCTTGGCTTGCTGATCCCTTGAGCTGACACTCTCGGAGCCCAGGCTGACCTAAAAAGTCTGGATCAGCACTAAACCCAATTATGAGGGCTCGGCCCTCATGAGATAATTGTCTTCCAAAGGCCCCACCACCTAATACTATTACACTGGTGATTCAGTCTCAATATATAGATACAGGGAAAATTTAAACATTAAGACCATGGCCATAATTTACTTACTGTAATGTCAGATTTGTTCAAGTGGGTTTTTGCAGCATCACTAAAGCATAATTTACAAAAATTGTATATATTTAAGGCACACTACATAATGTTTTGATATACACATACACTGCAAAATAATGAACACAAGCAAACTAATTGGCATATCCATCACCTCATATAGTAACCATTATTTATTTATCTATTTTTGAGTTGAAGTCTCACTCTGTCACCCAGGCTGGAGTGCCATGGCATGCTCACGGCCACCACAGCCTCTCCCCTTCTGGATTCCAGCAATCCTTCCACCTCAACCTTCCAAGTAGCCAGAACTACAGGCATACACTACCATGACTGACTAATTTTTGATTTATTGTAGAGACTAGGTCTCACCAAGTTGCCTGGGATGGTCTCGAACCCATGGACTCAGGCAATTCACCCATCTCAACCTCCCAAAGTGTTGGGATTGCAGACTGGGCCACCAAGCCGGCCAGTAACTATTTTTAATGTGTGTCATGAGACTACGTAAGATGTACTCTCTCTGCAAATTTCAAGTATATATTATTATTAAATATGATCACATTAGGTCTCCAGAATTTACTCATCTCATAAAAGAAAGAACCCTTTAGCCAACATCTTCCCATGTCCTCCACCTTCTAATCCCAGGAAGCCACCTTTCTGCTCTGCTTCTATGAGTTGAACTTTTAAAAATTTCACCCTGTAATACTTGTTCTTCCGTGTCTGGCTTATTTCACTTAGCATAGCATCCTCTAGGATCATCCATGTTGTCACGAATGACAGGATTCCTTTTTTTATTTTTAAGTTTGAAAAATATTCCACTTATATGAATATACCATATTTTTTTCTTACCCATTCATCTGCTGATGGACACTAGATTGTTTCATATCTCAACTATTATGAATAATGCAACCATCAACATGGGAATGCAGATACCTCTTTGAGTGATTTGATTACCTTTGTAAGTATACCTAGAAATAAAATTGCTGGATCATTTAGTAGTTCCATTTTTAATTTTATGAGGAACCTTCTTGCTGTTTTCCATAATAGCTGTGCCAATTTACATCCTTACCATAAATGTATGAGTTCTCTTTTCTATACATGTTTACTGACAATTGTTACCTTTTTACTTTTTTACAGTAGAAAGAGTAAAATGTGGAAAATAGTATCTCGTTGCAGTTTTGATTTGCATAACCTTAATGATTAGTAATGTCGAACACCTTTTCATAAATCAGTTGATCATGTACCTGTGTTCTTTGGAAAAATGTCTGTTCAGGTTTTTGCCAATTTTTAATTAAGATGTATTTATTTACTTAAGTTGAAGTCTCACTCTATCTCCCAGGCTCAAGTGTAGTGGCACACTCACTTGTAGCCTTGACCTGCTGGGCTCTAACAATGCTTCTACCTCAGCTTTTCAAGTAGCTGGAACTGTAAGCGCATGTCACCTTGCCTGGCTAATATTTTGATTTATTGTGGAGACAAGGGCAATCCTCTATCCACGCTGGGGCAATCCTCTCACAAGTACTGGGATTACAGGCATGAGCCACTGCACCTGACTTTATTTATTTGCTTATTTATTTATTTTTCTATTGAGTCATCCAAGTGTCTGATACATTTTTAATATTAAATCCTGATTAACTATACAGTTTGCAAATATTGTTTCCATTATGTAGGATGCCTTTTCACCTATTGATTACTTCCTTTGCTGTGCAGACATTTTTAGTTTGGTGCAAACTTATTTATGTTTGCCTTGGCTGCTTTTGTTTTAAGATCATATGCAAAAGATCCTTGCCCAGATCAATGCTGTGGAGCTTTTACACTATGTATTCTTGTAATTATTTTAGCTTCAGTTTTGCATTTAAGTTTTTAAACCCTGTGAGGCTAATTTTTACATATGGTGTGCGATAAGGGTGTCATTTTTCTGCACATGGATATTCACTTACTGCAGAGGCTATACTTTCCTAACACCATTTATTGAAGAGACTATACCTTCCGCCTTGTATATTCTTTGTGACTTTGTCAAGAACTACTTGACCAAATCATGTCTATTTTGTCAAAGACAAGTATAGCTTCTCTTGCCCTCTTTTGTTTAGCAATTGCATATGGTATCTTTTTCTACCCCTTTACTTTTAGTCTACTTGTGATCTTAAACTCAATGTATCTTATAGGTAGCATCTAGTTTTTGTTTAGTTGTTGTTGTTTTTTGTTTTTTTTTATCTATTCATCAACCTTAAGTCTTTTCATTAGATTTAATTTATTTAAAGTAATTATGGATAAGTAATAACTTTCTACTACCATGTTGTTGTCTGTTGCTAGATGTTTTGTAGATCTTTTGTTTCTCTTTTCCTATCATCTTTTGTGACGATGATTTTCTTTGGTGATGTGCTTTGATTCCTTTCTTTTCATTGTTCATGTGTTTATGAGAGATTTTATCTTTGTGGTTATCATAAAACTTATATAAAACATAGTTAAAGCAGTCTATTTTAAGCTGTTAAAAATTAGATCACATACAAAACTCTGTATTTTCACTTTCTTAATTTTTTTGGTGTTGCAGTCTAAATTTTTATATTGTAGGGTCATTTTCCAATTATTACAACTGTAGTTCTTTTAATACTTTTATCCTTTATACTAGAGTTATAAGTGATTTAAACAGCACCTTTATGGATCAGAATATTCCCAATTTAATTATATACTTTTACCAGTGAGTTTTATACTTTCATATTGTTCTATGTTACTAATAAGGGCTACCTTGTTTCAACTTAAAAAAAACAACAACTAATTTTAGCATTTTGTCTTAAGCAGTTCTTGTGGAAATAAAGATCCTCAGCTTCTGTTTGCCTCGGAAGTCTTTATGACACCTTCATTTTTGAAGCTTTCCTAGATAAGGTATTCTTGGTTGACAGTTTTATTCTTCAGCATTTTGAATATATTGTGCTACCCTCCTTGCTTGCAGGGTTTCTGCTAAGAAATCTGCTGATGATCTCTTAGAAGTTACCTTGTATGTGGTAAGCTTCTTTTTATTCTGCTTTATAATGACCTGTTTCTGATTTTTGACACCTTGATGATGTGTTGGTAAAGTCTTATCTGTATTGAAGCTGTTGTGAGATCTTTTGGCTCTCTGTATCTGGATATCCATGATTCTCCTGACTTTGGAAATTTTTAGTAATTATTCCTAAAAATGAGCCATCTTTTCCTTATTGTTATGTGACTTTCGTATTGTGAAAGATAGTTCTCTTGAGGTGACCAATACAATCCTTGAGCTTTATTTGTTTATTTATTTCCTTTTTTCTTCTTTGACTGGATATTTTCAAATGACTTCTTTTTACTTTATAGATTATTTCTTCTGCTTGATAAATTCTGCTGTTAATGTTTTCTATCGCATTGTTCAAATTATTCACCATATTTTAACATTCATAATTCCTGTTTGATGTTTTAATAATTTATGTCTTCTTGTGAACGTCTTTTTTCTCAGTTGAGTTTTCTCTCTGTGTTTTTTGTTGCTCATAAAGCTTCCTTAGAATAATTATTTAGAAGTCTTTGTCAAGTGACTCACAGACTTCCATTAACTTGGGGTTGGTTACTAGGCGCATACTGTCATGTTTCCTTGTTCTTTCTTGGTCCTTAAAAGTCTTGCACTTTTTTTTTTTGAGTTACAGTCTCGCTCTGTCACCCAGACTGGAGTGCAATGGCATGCTCCCAGCCATTGCAGTCTCTGCTGGGCTCTGGCGATCCTTCCACCTCAGCCTTACAAGTAGCTGGAACTACAGGCGTGCTACCACGCCTGGCTAATTTTTTGGATTTATTGTAGAGATGAGGTCTTGCCAAGTTGCCCAGTCAGGTCTCGAACCCGTGGGCTCAGGCAATCCACTCACCTCAGCCTCTCAAAGCATGGGATTACAGGCCAAGCCACCGAGCCTGGCTGAGTCTTGCACTTTTATCATCACATTTAAAGAAGTAGCCATCTTCTCCAGTATATTGACTGACTGTAGCGATAAGGTAACTTTACCATTCAGTCTGGCTAAGAATTCTAAGGCTTTTTCAGACTTTTTCTACAGGTGAACTTTCTGTAAATATCTTGCTCCCTCCTGGGAGAGAATCTTAATATTTTATATCTTTTCTTTGTCCTGCAAAGACAGACCCCAGCCACCTGTGTGTTTTTTCCTGGTGTTTTGAAATAGACGTATGTATCTTCTCTCTAGCCTGCGGAGTTGAGACAGTTGTCTGTGCAAGATGTTCACACTCCCCATGCATGGAGATATGCCTGTGAAACCAGCCTACGGAAAAGCGACATGTGATGTATGGAGAGTTTGGGGTACCTGTGAGCCAGTAGTGGAGGTGACATCTACAGCTGAGAGCTCACTCACTGTGTTCTCACTTTTGTTAGTGAGAGAAATTACCATCTGAGAGAGTCTCTCTTGGCAGTGAACTCTGCTACTTTGGGATAGCGATGACATGGGTATAGACAGCCTGTTCTTACTCTTTTCTACATATCTCTTCGTGAATTTTTTGTTGAACAGTATGCTGGAACTTCTCTGCTGGACTCTGAACTTCCACGCAGGCACTGTTATCCACAGGTCATTGTCAAAATCTGGATTTCTTTGAGGGATTGTGGTAGAAAATTCCTATTCTTCCATTTTTCTGACATCACCTTGTCTAAACATTTTTAAGATTATGTGAATGTGGTATTGATGGCTTTTGATTTGTAGGAACTGAACACTCAGAAACTGTGGGTAGAATGTCATATTATTTTTGAGTCATGCAAAATTTTTTTATTGCCCATCAAACATATTGTTGAATTAGAAGTCTAAAGATTAAGGGTTTTTTAAATTATTTTATTTTACATTATTTTTTATTTATAACATCATGTTATGGTGATGTGATACATATATTACTAAAATGTAGTTGTGATATTGTTGCTTTTTAGCACCAAAACAGCTAAATACAGTCATACTTCTATAGTACAACACTTGTATACACATACACACAACACCCGTACACTCTTACCTAATTTAAATATATGTGTATTTTCTAATATATTTTCGTATGCATATTGTACACAGCTGTTGTTTAAGAAATGTTGCTCGAAGGTGATAATTCTGCAGGTTATCTAACTTCAAATTTAGTGGAAAAAATAGTTTCATCATTTTGCAAAAGTGCCTTGCAATATTTGTTGGCAGTGACTATTTTCCAGTAGATTGGATTTTGAATTTGTGATAAAAATTATACTTTGAAAGGAAATTCTAATGCTTAGAAAATGACTTACTTCATATGAGATATTTATGATTTGAAGCTTACTGTGTGTCATTTAGGATTAGACAGTGGTTGAAAAAAATATATTTTTAGTTAAATAGCTGTTCAGGCAAGAAAGTCAAAGTTTTGCTATCAATTTTTCAAATGATCAAAATACTATTGGACTGAAAGAAAAAGAAAAACACTAAAGTAAAGCAATTCATGTTTATGCTAAAGAACATTTATAAACAATATTTATAACAATTTCAAGAAGACATATTCTAACCAAGATTTATTTCCCATTTTATACAGTTTGATGCTGCTTAAGCTGATATGAATTGTTGCAAATTCTATACCAGAGGAGGAGTGTACGAGGGGGACCCCCTTCAAAAAAGCAGAATTTGTTTATTAAAAATTGTGCAATTATTCTTACATATCTAAACTTAAGTCACCATTAAAGTATTATCTGTTTGATGTAATCCAGCTACAGAGACTCTTATTCCACAGAGCAAAACGACCTTTGAACTAGTAGATTTTGAAGACTTTTGGTGCTTCTGTTGTTTTTTGTTTCACCTCTTAGACATGGGCAAAATGTTTCCTTTTGAGGAACTTTTTCATCAGGGGAAACAAAAAAAGTGAGGTTAAGAAGGAGGGACGGGCACAGGGGTCATGCTGGTTTTGGTCAAAAACTGCTGAAACTCGACATCGTGTGGGCAAGTGACTTGACATGTTGGAAGAACCAGTCATCTGTTCACCACAACTCAGGTCATTTCCTCCACAAACCATGACATCACCTTCTTAAAGCTTTCAGATAAAACTTTGGTTGACTGTTGGATCTGGAGGAACAAATTCTGAGTGTACGATCAGGGGTCCACCCTCCAAACTAGAATTTCAATGTTTTGGGGGTCCCCACTTGTATTTTACTTACCTGAGGCAACTTCTCAATTGTGAAGCATAAAATAAATGTTAAGTTAGCAAATATATATTTAATATCATTTTAAAGATTATAGTGTTTTATATTTTCTCTAGTATATGTTGTATTTTCAAAAAAAAAAAAACTTGGTATTTTAGGACAGGAATTGCTTTTACCATTTCACCAACGAGGAAATCAATGAGACATGCAGGGGTTGACACATGGTCATTGCATACCATACTTAAAACTTAAAACTGTGCCTTGTGGCTTCAAGTAAAGTACTTTTTCTGTCCTGCATGACTGAAGTTCTTGATTTTTCTTGCCATAATAAAGTGGTATAAAGTGTCATTTATGTATGTGAGAGGCAGTTCAATTGATTCTTTCACTTACAGGAAACATAAAACTTAAATTACTCATAGGACACTTTGAAAACAGTAACTAGAACAAAAAAATGAAATTAATGTTTGTTGAATGAATAAATAATTAAATGCATTAAAGATTTATGAACAAAACAATCAGTAAGTTAAACAAAATTGACTGATAACTTATTAGTTGAAATAGAAAATGGAATTGGTTTCTTAAAATTTTTTTCCAGTTTTAAACTGTTTATAGAAAGTTGACCCAGATTCCTGTATAACAATGATGACTCCCATAAGTTTCAGGAAGTCCTTTAGTTAATTATCAGCCAACTGTTTGTGAATGGGGTTTGAGGACTAGCGCTCTGAGGAAATTTTCTGTCCCATTTTTGAGGCCCCATTTTCCTGTCTATAACTTGCAATTATGTTTGTTCTCTTTGAAATTTGTGAGATTCCCACATTCTCCTGTTGATTATTTTTAAGGGTAAAACGAACTACGCAATACACAATATGCAGCAGGAAATTAACTTCGGGTGTTGGATGTTTATTTTGAGAGTCTTATGCAAACGCAAATATATCAAATTTAGAGGACACAAGATTTTTCACTAGAATAGCGTCTACAAACTGAGCTTAATGGAACTTCTGTTTCCTGCCGTGTTAGTAAAATGGCAAGGCTTCTGGTCAAACAAGTTTACTGATTATGTCTACACGTGTTTGCATCATGCACACCAGTCTTTTAAGAATTCTGGAAAACCATTCTTTAAAGAAATCAGTTAAACATAAATATAAACCCCCCAAATTCACTGACCATAAATACTCCACTCTCTTTTCATGCATGAATTTTTTTTTATTCGTTCCAGGAACTACTGCTATTTGGAACACAATTTGTTGTGAAATGCTATAGAAGCACTGCAGTATAAAAACTACTCCATGTGAGATCAGGAAGCCTGTGTTTGAATTCCAACTCCATCAGCCAAATTAACTCTATGTAGTTAAGAAAGACATTGCTGTAGGTATCAATTAGAACATTTTCTTCTTGGGAAAGTTTTTTTTGTTTGTTTTCTTTTCTATCTTTTTAACAGTTTGGCTTAGTTCTGTTTATTGTTTTTGTTTTTTTTTGAGTGAGCGTACTCTGTTGCCCATGCTGGAGTGCAGTGGCACACTCATGGCCACTGCAACCTCGACCTGCTGGGTTCAGGCCATATTTCCACCTCAGTCTTCCAAGTTGCTGGAACCACAGGCACGCACCACCACGCCCAGCTAATTTTTGATTTATTGTAGAGATGAGATCTTGCCATGTTGCCCAGGCTGGTCTCGAAATCCTGGACTCAGGCAATCCTCTCACCTCAGCCTCCCAAAGTGCTGGGATTACAAGTGTGAGACACTGCATCAGCTCTTAGGAAAGTTTTAAAAATAAACTTAAATCATATACATGAAAGCAATTAAAAAGTTATCTCCAGTAATAAAATATTAGTGGAAGCGGAGAGAATGTTTCAGAGGATTTATTGTAGCAGCATTACTTAAAATTAAAGCTCTTCCTATCTCTATTTATATAACTTTATTATTATTTTTTTTGAGTTGGAGTCTCACTTTGTTGCCCAGACTGGAGTGCAGTGGCACACTCCCGGCCACTGCAGCCTTGACCTGTTGGGCTCCGGCGATCCTACAAGATAAATAAACTTTTAGAAATTCATGCAAACTAATTGATTCAAAATCACTGCTTCTACACAAAACTTATTAATCTGCAGAAAACTTTTTAAAAACGATATATATTTAGCTCCAAGGATAAAGGTGGACAACATCTCCTGAATAATAGTACAATTATGCAAAAGTATTCCAAAGATTACATTTTTTTATATGCCCTTTGAAAATTATTAGACATTTTAGAATATTTTGATGAAACAGAACCTAGTAATTAGATTGAAGCAAGACTCTTATTCCACTTGGTTGCAATATGGAAAGTATACACTTCTAAAAAATCAATAGTATAAACACTTCAAGGGTGATATGTCTAATTAAAACATTTAAAAAATGATGATACTTTTTCTAAATATTTTCGATAGTTCACTCTTTTGGGAATCATCTGACATTCTTATTGGAAATACATCTTTCTAATCCCTATCTCAGATCTATTAAAAGTTAAAATTTTGAAGACTAAAGATATACTGTACTTTTAGCAAGAAATTTGCACATTATTTGGCATATATGTGTGTTAAAATTAAATATTATTTTATTAGTTAATGAGGTAATCCAGTTGAGATTGAAAATAATTTGAATAATATGACCACCACAACATTTCCATTTTAATGAAGTTTTTTCTCTAATACTTTTTAGTAATATGTGTTAAAGAGATTCTCTGGGTAAAAAATATAAAATTCACAGACATAGAAATACAGATGACTCTAAATGTAGAGGGAAATTCTCAAGCTCAGTAGTTAGAGAAATGCTAGTTAATAATAACAATGTATTATTTTACATCAATCAGATTTTCATAATTTTAGTTGAATGATAAAACTACCATAGATGTAAGGAAGAGATCATTCTGTATTATTTTTGTACATATAAATAATTGTCATCTTTTTAGAAAGTTATTTAACCAAATCTGCTAAAATTAAACCGTTTAAGCTCCTTGACCCAGCAATTCTGTACCCAATATTCTACTTCATAGCACCCAAAATACCAGTAATTAGGAATATATTCAAGGCAATGTTCAAAATTGCAAAAACTTGAACACAGAATGACTTTCCACTAATTGGTATTTTATTATCCCAGTGGAATGCTCTGTAGTTTTTAATAAAAGTTATACTGACTGAATTAGGGGAATTTCCATGAGAAATTGTTGAATGAGAAGAGTAAGTTTTAGGGAAAAGTATGCTATAAGATCCCCCTTGATAGTTTAGACAACCCCAATAGCCTTATTTATGAGTTTTATTGTGTTTATACGCAATTGCATGACCATAAAGAAAAGTCAGAAAGAAACCGGTCAGGTTGTTGACTGGGTTATGTACGTCACAGGGGTAATGCAGAAGGAGAGAAAACAACGAATATGATAAGTGTTCAGAGAAGGAGGGGAGAAGAAAAAAGGGAAATAAAAAGACGTAAAAGAGGAGTTGCCTTAAGAATACACTATCATTTGTGAAATAATCACATATATAAACATATATATGTATATAAAGAAATTAGTAAAAAATAATCAGCTCTATGTCTTTAGATTAAGGACATATTTAACTTATTAATTAAAAATAAATAGTTAATTTATAGAATATTCTATATAATATAATTACATATGTTTTGGGAAAAACAAGTGATCTCCTCCTTTACAGTTGGCTTATAAATATCTGTAGGTTGTATGTGTATAGAAAAAGGTGCCAGGCATGGTGGCTCACACCTGTCATCCCAGCACTTTGGGAGGCAGAGGCTAGAGGATTGCCTGAGTCCAGGGGTTTGAGACCAACCTAGGTAACATAGCGAGCCCTTGTCTCTACAATTTAAAAAATAAAAAGGTAGTTGGGCATGGTGGTGCATACCTGTAGTTCCAGCTACTTGGAAGACTGAGATGGAAGGATTACCTGAGCCCAGCAGGTCGAGGCTGCAGTGGTTGTGAGAATGCCACGGCACTCCAGCCTGGGCAATAAATGAGACGCTGACTCAAAAATAAAAAAAAAAAGGGTGAGAAAGGGTACTCCCCATTCTTTTAACATTGATTAGCTCAGTGGGATGATTAGCTTTATTTAAAACACATCTTTGCATAGTCTCAAGTTTTGCAAAAATCATCAATTAATTTTGTATTATAAAAAATTTAAAAGACGTTTAAAATATAGATCTCATGTTGTAAAGTGTCTCCAGAGTGTCTATCATTGCTGAAGTATAATACATTGTAAATTCTCACCAAATCAATAAGCGTAATTAAGCAGAAAACTTGGTTTATGTTTAGACTTAGATTCATTTTTCAATAGAGTCTCTTTATTTATTTAAACTTTTTATTTTAAAGGTGTGGAGTACAATTCAGGGTTAAGTATACAAATGTTCATTAGGCAGGTACCCTTGTGGACGAGGTGTGACCCCTCTCCCCCGGCAGAATCCCACCATGGCCAATCCTGCCCCACCTACCCCCTGCCCCAGCAATTTCCCACAATATAGTCTCTTTAAAAGAACTCCAATAATTTATGTTAATACACATTTAATTAATCATTTTTTTTTTTGAGTTGGAGTCTCACTCTGTCGCCCAGACTGGAGTGCAGTGGCCGCTCCCAGCCACCGCAGCCTCGACCTGCTGGGCCCGGCGATCCTTCCACCTCAGCCTTCAAGTAGCCGGATTACAGGCATGCACTAC